>NC_061096.1:396189-478689 GCF_015104395.2 Macrobrachium nipponense
ATAAAAGCTACAATTATGAGTATTTTTTTGTTGTATTTTACATAAAAATGCGCACATTTTCATATATAATACTCCATGTAACGGCTAATTTAAAATGGTAAAAAAATTATGTCAAAGTGACGAAATAATTTCTGAGATGTGTCACAGATACTTTTTAGTGCGGCAAGAAAGAAATTCGCGCTTGCGCGCCTGCGTAACGATTGTAAACAAAACAACACCTTGATCCGTGAACTCCCAGCATCCCCCAAGGCGCGTGATTCAAGAGTTTTTGGCTGGTAGGCCTAAAAGTATTTTTCCGCGAATTTTAAAAAAACTTTTGTATGTCGACGTAAAATACGTCCAGTCGGCACCCGAGAGACAAAAAATGTTGACGTAAAATACGTCCAGTCGGCGTTTAAGGGTTAACTTTCATGGCTAAGTGGTGTAATAATTGTGGTTTCTTTATTTCAGATGGGTTCAAAGTCACCATATAGAAAATGGATTCTCTAAGACTTTTATTGACTTATTAAAATGTTGTGGTTAGTCGGACATAATGAGATAAGAGGGGGGTACTTACTTAAATATGATTTTGAGAGGAAATGATAGTTTAACGTTTTTTTTGGTCAGAGTTAATTCACTTTATTCCATTCTAATGTTAGCTAATTTGGGAAATAAAGTATATTTTTTGTATCTACGGGAGCTCATTTCCCCAGTTTGCATTTTCAGCTAACGTCCGAGAGATTCAGCCACAGATCGAAGGTAGGTGTGGTTGCCTGATTAGCAGTTTGTTTCATTTTGTTAAAACGAGCATCATTTGGCCTTAAAAACTCGTTGAAGATAGTAATAAATATATATATATATATTATATATATTATATAATATATTATATACTATACTATATATTTATATATAATATATCTATATAATATATACATATATATATATATATATATATAATATATATATATATATATATATATATATATATATATATATATATAATTGCCACCTTTATTATGGTCGAGAATTGCTTGCAATGCAAAGATATTTTTCCCTCGGGCAAAGAAATCACGAGCAGTATCTTTATCGATAAAAACATCTTTGCTCAGAGGGCCATTATTGATAAGTACTATTGACGAGAGGAGAGGCAGTTGGGTTGTACGTGGCAGGCCTCAGCTCACCACCACTTGGCCACTTTTGTTCAAATTTATATAGAGTGAGAGAGGCTGTTAGCTACCTCGACGTCTTCCTGGAGCTTATTGGTAGTGACAGGGATGTTATTTGTAATCATCACGATAATATGTGTGAGTTTAGACAACGTATGTCAGCGTGTTTTGTGGACGGGGCAGCCCCTGATATTATAGGAGCGGAAAACAGCGAAAGTGAAAGGTCTCTCTGTGCCTTGGTGCCAGAATTCTATGGCATTTAAAAGTAATTTTTTTTTTTTGGGGGGGGGGGAGAATCTGTGAGTCATACTATCATGTGGGACGGGGCGGGGGGCAAATAGTCATGAATTGCAGACAACAGACCTCCATCAGGATGAGGTGATCGTCTAAGGCACCATGAGGACCCAGTCGATGGGCGAAAGCAACATCGCGAGATCAGTTAGGTAAGTAAAACCACCATTTTTACTAAGGAGACACGTGAGTCTTTGCATCTCATTTTGCGTCCCCCCCACCCGCGCCCCCGGGTGTTGGGAAGGGGGGACTGCAATGCAGTAGGTCAAAACCAAAAATCCAACAAAATCAACAACTTCAGAGAATGCAAGGTCTATTAGTCTTGTGGTTTCATACGAAACTGGGCATGGGAACAGTAGTAGGTCAATTGCATTGTACCCTCTGTTTCGTTTCATGTTCAGCTGAAGTTCCAGAATTAGTTGTTATATAATTATATAATCAACTTGTGGATAGAGAGAGAGAGAGAATTTTACTCTGGTATTCTGCCCGATCGCTACCGCTAAAGACAGTTGAGGGTAACTTTTTTTGGAGCTGTTTATTTGATTATCATCGTAATGCAACACTGAGTTCGGATTTTGACAATAAACGTGCAATGGTTTAATATATATATATATATATATATATGTAATAAATAAAGACTGATAATATGTATCGTTGTGACATTTCTTAGAAATTGGAGATTCATCATTTTTAATTTCCCATGGAGACAGAGAGTCAGGGCGACAACCTAGAGAAAGCTGATAAATCTTTTCTGGGATGGTGTGACACTAAGATGCTTACTTGGCAGGTCAATGTTCGTTCTGTGGGTATGTGAGTTCGTGAGGGCTTGTTCAGGGTGTCTTTGAAAACTGGCTGCGACCAGTTACTGAAGAGTGTGAATTCATGTATACGTGTACAAACTATGTCCATTCTTAATGGCATGGTTTAGCCAAGAACTAGGGAGACAGCTATGGGAGAAAAGGCAAGATGCCGGGATAGCTCTACAAAAGGTATATTTGTTTAAGTGTGTGAAATTCCAAGCTGTAATGGGTAAGTGTCAATGTGCTTTAGCCAAAGTTGTGGCTTATCTGTTTTTTGACATTTTGTAAAGATGTTCTATTTCATTTAATCACCTGACTTTGTCTTTACAATTGTGTGTACTTACTAGTGTATTCTCCTGTTCTTTTAAACAGGCGGATCTAGTGAGGGGATTGAGTGTCCTAGTGAGGGGACTAAGTGTCCTGTGGAGGGAACTATAATATTTTGGAGAAGAGATAATTGGTGTGACTAATTACTGATTAAGATGATATAAATACCGGGGGGTTATCTGAGTTAATTGATCTGTGAATTGCCATTCCATTAATTATCCTATAAGAACCTGAATTATTCAACTATAACTTTGCTTTGAATAAACATATATATTTTTGTAGCTCCAACTCTGATTTGATGACCTGATGGAATGAAGAGAGAGAGAGAGAGAGAGAGAGAGAGAGAGAGAGAGAGAGAGAGAGAGAGAGGGGAGGGACTGAGTGTAACCAGTTCGCTTTACGCTATGGCTAAACGCATATCAAATGTGAAAATAGGGGGGGGGCTACCCTCCTCGCTGTTAATATATATATATATATATATATATATATATATATATATATATATATATATATATATATATATATATATATGTAAGTGTTTACATAATAAAAATATGGAATGTTATTCCATATATATAGAAGACTAAAACTAAAGAGGTCAACCAGATTGCTTGCAGGAATGTGATCAGACTAGAGACGCTAAAGATGACGTATACAATAAAAGTAGGCTAAGATAACATGCCGTCACTTGTGTTCATTCAATTGTTTATAAACTTTAGTCCAAGCTTCCTGCTTGAGACAATCACCGTGACCTATAGCTCAAGCGGCCTACGTGATTAGTAACTATGTCATCTGATTGTATGTTCGTATGTAACTATGTCATCTGATTGTATGTTCATATGTTCGAGCTACTGTCTGCTCCTTTATAACTTGTAACCGAGATGTAGAACAGAACAGAATAGAGTAAGCTATCGTCATTAGAAGACCTGTACCTCTTTACCTAAGCTTTATCATGTAGAGAGAATAGAATTACCCATCATCATTGGCAGAAGCGATCAAGCTATCGTCATTAGAAGACTTGTACAATCCTACTTGATCTTCACCATGTAACTCAGAGAATATAAATATTTTTGTACTTCGTGGTTTCTACTAGATCCTCACCTCATCACTGAATCATCATGAGTTTAACACATCGTCGTCATAACCAAAGAAGATAATACCGACTTCGTAAGTGATCTACAAACCCCAAGACACTCCCATGAATATGGAAGTGCAATACCAACCAACTTAGCGTAAGATTATCGCAAGTCTAACATTACCTCATAGGGCGCCTTATTATACAAGGCAACAGCCCTAAAAGTGGTGGCAGCGGTGGGATAAGAAGAACTCTACAATTTCTCCGACGAAAAACCAGAATAGTGAACATGTATCGCATCAGAAGTCAACGACGACGAAAACAAGAGATTCTTCAAGCAACTTATTATCATCGTTTAGTGAGCGACTTCAGAAAACAACAAGAACTCTTCAACGACGACGAAAGCAAGAGATTCTTCAAGCAATTTAGTATCATCGTTTAGTGAACAATTTCAGTAGTGAATAACTTAAAGAAACAAACCCGACGTGTCTTTTTCCTACAGCAACGCAAGCTTCGTCTCTCATTAGAATCATTCAAGAAAACATCATTATTGAGCGTTTCCGGCACTTCAAGAAACAAACCGAACGCGTCTGCAGCATCGGATCTTCAAAGGCTCGAATCATCCAAACAACGCGCTAAAAACAGAAGGAGGACCAAGGCCGTGTGTCGTTATCGGAACACCGTGACTTCCCACAAAAGCAAGCTAAGTACAATTTTTTATTCATTTGGAGTAACTGAGTGTTTCCTTTGCAGGTCGAATTTCGTTATTCCTGTGGCTGAAGTTACGAGACATTCTTAATCTTACTTTTTTTTACAGAAATTATCTACATCATTGAGATTTCGCTACTGCGAGTTTTTTATCTTTGAGTGTCTGTTTCCAGAAGTTCTACTGAAATATCATAATCATATACTATGTTAATTTTATCATTTTGGGTGATTATTAATCCCTTACATAACAAATCATATTAAACATTGAATATGCGTTTACGCAGTGGACATCTGTATTTACACAGATGCATGGATAGGGTCGTTAGGCACCGTAGTGATTAGAAAACACACAAAAAACAAGTGGAACACCCGTACAAATCTAGATAAATAAGAGGTAACACTATTTCGGGTCAAACAATAAAAGCTCCTTTGCAAAGTCCCGATCGCAGTTTTAGCCTTGAGTTTTTTGAGTTATATGCATAAAATATTGAACCTCAATGACTCAACTTAACTTTAGAAAATACGGCTGGATTGCAAGGAATAACATGTCTATAAAAAACTTTCATTAGGCGAAATGCGCTGACCAGGATCCCTCACTATTTCAAATTTTAGCAAAGAATGAAGAAAACAACAGCAAGTACACGATAACGTAGTAGAGATAACTTATTTTAATAGTAATCTCTCAATTCTTTATAGTTCATCATTCATATGTTCGTTGCTTTATACGTAACTAGCAGCAACATAATGCTAAAAACATACAATACGTTGCCAATGGTAATAAAGAGAAGGATCCTAGTTATTACAAAAAGAAATAGGTAAACAGTAGCCCTTTCAGAAATAAACAAATCGTGCTTAAGCACTTTGGTACTGTGCCATCCAGTCAAGCGGTCAGGGTCAGTCAAAGCTGCTGAAGTGTTCAAAGCATAACAAATTCCACACAATAAGCGACTCTAGCAGAATGGGGAAAAGTGATGTTGGATCAATTATGCCATACCTTTTATTTTTATGTCAATACCTTTTTGAATTAAAAAGGATTTTTCCTATGAATTACACGACCGTATCAAGTAATCAGAGCAGGTTCTTGTTTTTTTTAATACATAAGTTATTATAAGTAGTGGTGGATTAAGCCAGACTGTATGCGCCGTAAAAATTAGAATATCTTGTTTTATTCCTTTAGTACACGTAATATCCTGTATTTACGGACTCACCGTCTGTTGTTCAAACTTCCCTAATGAGAAGTCCGGATAGGCGAGCGCTTACAGATACCTCTATAGTTATAAAAAAACATTGATCTGTATCTAGTGTAATTGTAAGATCCATCTAGGAGTATACAAAATATTATCTTACATCCTGCAAAATAAGGCATGTTTATCAAAGGAAAATCCTATAAACCTTCAAACATATTAAAATCAGTTTGAACAAAAAAGAGACAATTAATCAAATAATAACTTATATAAAGGAACTATACATTTGTCTCATAAATCGTAACATTGTTCAAGTGACCCAACAGAATTCTCCCACAACCGCAGTCGCAGTTTGCACGCAAAATCTCGAGACGCATGCACCCTCGAATGTCTTAGTGCGTGTAAAAAGACTTTGCTGGGATCTGAAATTTTAATCCTTCCCGACACTCTGAAATATAACGATTTCCGCGAACAAAGCCCTAGACACGGTTGACTCGCAGCAACAAGTTAAATCTAGTGATCCACAAACGTATACATATCGTGGTTACTGAAGTTATAAATATCGCATTTTTTATTGTTGCTAATTTTTAATCCCGCCCAACCAGTCTTATACTCTATCTAAAGTAATATCAGTAAAGTCATTCAAGCAGAGGTGATTCAGCAGAAATTTTTTTTTTATCTTTTATCTGAATACCAGGAAGTTTCTCCACTAGCGAGTGATCTCTGGGAGAAAAACGGATGTCATTGAAAACAAAATACGGTCTAAGGGCAAACATAAAGCTATATACATAACTTCGTATAGACTCTCAATGAAATTTCAAATTAGAGATAAATGACGAAGTTGAAAAATGTTAGTAATAGGAGTCATTAGGAAACCAAATAAGCCCATATAATTTTTCCCTCAAACGTCATGCCATAAAAGATCGGACTTGGCGTATCTGCGTAGATTTCTGTCGCTTAAACAAGGAAACGACTCCCGATAGTTTCCAGTGCCATGTACCGACGACATCTTATCTCTGTTAGGTTAGAATAAATTTTTCACCAGCTTGGACTTACTTAAAAGCTTTTACCAGATACCATTACCTAAGTGATTGTACCTCATACACCGTTTTCAGCACACTCAGGGGACATTATCAATTTTTACGTATGCCTCCGGCTTACGTTGCGCCCCAATTACAATATAGTGTTTGGAGACTTTTAGGGGATACCCTACATGCCTATTGGTTGGTCTTGTAATCTTTTCTAATACCTTAGAAGTACATTCACATAAACTAGAGCTAGTGCTACAGAGACAAAGACAAATAATCTCAGAGTAAAATATCTAAATGTGAGTTTTTAAAAAACCGAACATGTTTATCTAGGTTTTATGTGTCTAGTCAAGGTCTTAAAGTAGTCCATGGTAAGGTGTCGGCTATTCATAACTTCCGGTACCTATTAACGTAAAAGGGGGATACAGCACTTTTGCGCTGTAGTGGGTATTACAATCGTATGTAAATATGTAACTCTTCAATCATGACAGCTCCTTTAACAGATCTTACGAAGAAGAGCGTAGATTTATTATGGTCTAAAAAGCATCAACAGGCGTTCGATATATTAAAAGAGGAATAATGCAGCTCACCTAACTTAAAAATCCCTGATTTAAATAAGGAATTTTTTTTTATTGCAACAGACGCCTCAGACCAAGGGGTAAGAGGGGTACTACTTCAGTAATATGATAAACAGTTCTTTCCTATAGCTTTTTATTCACGTAAACTAAAGCCCTCTGAAAGTAAATATGCAGTAATAGGCAAGGAAGGGCTAGGTATCGTTAACTCACTAGTACATTTTAAGTTCATAATCTACGGCTATCCTGATAAAGTCCTTACTGAACATGAGTCCTTTACCGAGTTTTTCAAAGGCTTTAATCACAGTCCAAAATGAACTCGGTGACAAATGATCATTCAGGTCTTTAGAGCCAAGATAAGATATCTACCTGGGAAAGCAATTATCATAGCTGACGCATTATCCCGCAATCCCGCACCATACTGCAAAGAACCATTAATTAGACTAAAAGATATAGAAACATCCGTGCCTATTGTTAAAACCGTATCTAAACAAGAAAATTCCTTAACCCAAGAGATCGCGAGCATTGAATATCTGGGTCGGAGCGCCGAACTGTTACAAACTGAACAAAGCAAGAGTCAACAGCGATAAACAAAACAATAAACACTTCAAACGAAAACAGGGTCAGCAGCAATAAACAAAACAATAAACACTTAGAACGGAAACAAGGGTCCGCAGCTAAGCAAAACAATAAAACACTTCGAACGGAAACCCTAAAGCAAAAGTATATTTAAAGTATGTGTATCAGAATTATGTAATCAAATGTAATATTATATGTAGGTCAGTGACGAGGAAAACCCGAAGAACACAGCAGGTGACTAATGACCAGGTAGTAATAATAATCTCTTCTATACCAATCGTCCTAAACTGGTTGCATTCCGTCATCCAGGGTTCCCTATTATGTCACAGAAAGCCTAATCACTGTTTTACTGGCCTACAATGCTTACAGATATAAAAAGCACATAACTAATTGTAACACGTGTCATGAAAACAAGGGATACACTAGGATACCTGTCAGTTTAAGAGCCTATCCTGTGCCAAATCAATCCTTGAAAGAATATACTTAGAATTATTAACAGAATTACGAGTCTGACAGAGGGAATAAACACTTCTTAGTGTTAATAGTTCCTTGACACGTTATATAGAATTAACAGCACTAAAAACAAACACCACAATTGAGTGCGTTAGGAATATTTATGAGTGCTAAATCAGTAAACATGGAATTCAACACATAATAATAATCTGACTCGGGTGGTGTAAATCAATAATAATCTCCTTAACTCGTGTGTGAATTCCGTTCCATTATGAAAACCAATACCATATTTTATCACCCAGTCAATCGGTTTGGTAGAATAAGAGATAAATAAGAAAGTGTCAATGTCTTACGAGTTACAACTCGTGATATTGGATCCGAACTGGATTATAGCGGTTCTCGCGGTTTTAAATACCTTTATCATTCATATCTCGTATTTGTAGAAATGATATCGCAAGTAGCCTTATACGGTACGCCGCTAGAACACTTTTCCACATATTCAAGCCAACCATTAATTTATCAAATATATATATATATAAATAAATAAATATAAAAAATAAAATAAATATGGATACAAGTGGAGTCAATATAATACACTCCGTAAGAAGTCGGAAGGGTTACAAATTATAATAAAAAGGAATCACGATAAAATCAATAAGCAAAACGTAACCATAGGTTAATTAAATATCCAAATATATATGCGTAAAGATTTGAACTCTAACTTAACGCTTTAGTAACGACAAATAAGCTAAAAGTTCAATCACATATCAAAACCTACTGACATATTGTCTGTCCCGGTGATTTATATTCGTAGTCAAAAAATAAATAAATAAATAAATTAATTAATTAATTAATTAAATTAAATAAAATAAAAGAGATTTTAAAGTCAGGAAGTCTAGAAGTGAAAATGTATATCTATGGAATAATCCTATATGAATCTTATACAGGGCTAATAATATATATAGAATTTGTATGGAAACCTTTTTCATTAGTTTGAATAAGGAATATTTAATTTAACATAATTACATTCATTTACAATCATGCAGATTTCCAACATGAAACTAATATATTGTTCAATTTTGGTACTGTTTTTTTTTCAGACATTCTTCTCGTGTGGGTCGAGTATTAAAAAAAACAAAAAAATTTATCCTAAAGTCGTATTTATTACAGCAAGTAACGTAACTCTTAGCTGGCTGAGAGCAATCTCCTGCCAAGTGACGACGTCATCATTGCCGTATCAGCATTTGTTCCTTTTAACCTCAATAATCTGCTTACACAGGCTTCATCTGTGTGTGTCGTCTCCGCTTGCGAAGCAGGTTGACTGGAGAGAGGAATGCTTAGCTCATGAACTTCACATGTGGTTCATAGGTCACGATGACATGACATGCCATAACCTATTCTTATCCGTGTGTGCAATGCAACTTTAGTTAAGGAGTTGCAATCATTTTAAAATTAATAAACAAAATAAGCAAATAGAATTTCTATAACATCAAAATGAATTAATTTTTTTTCTGAACCTCATAGACAATTAGAAGTATCAAGTCATGGATATGAAAAATTTACTTGCAATATTAGTCTATCACAATTCAAGTAAATCACATTCATGGGAAAATGTCACATTTTCTTGAAAAGACCCAAAGTTTATATAAAAATTAGTTACATAGTGGGTTCTTTCGTTGCATCTCTAGCCTATTAATAAAGTTTTTTTTTTTAAATTAACCTCAGAGGATGCGCGCGAGAAAATTGAATATGAAACTTTTGTTAGGGGCACATAGGATCAGATTTTATCACAACTTAATTTCAGTTAGTATAGAGAAATACAGAATCATGATTAATATTCTCTTTGACTCTTATGTTGCCTGGCAATCTTACAAATAGCTCCGTTTTCCACTTCATTGTCTAGTAACTTACTACCAGTAATATCGAATTTTCTTTGGGATTCGTATTGATATCTGTTTATTTTTTATAATTATGGATATTTTTATAAGTCATCATAGACCTGGATAGGTTCACTCATTATTAATGCCATGGATAAAAAAGTTTGTACAGCTCTCTTTTGAATTCCACAAATATCAGCGAATTCATGTGAGTTAAGTCTGGTCTTAATGGCTCTCCCCCTCCCTGTATTTGGATGTCGTCTGAATTTACTTTGCCCTTGTGACAAGTATAATTTCCCTTGCAGGCTGATTAATGGAACCTGGTTACAGTATCCTGCAGTACGAGAGTTTCACATTGCAACTTCAAAAAATTGTTCGTCGCAGCGGACGACTACAGTCAAGTAACAACCGCCTACAATGTGAAAGGAATTTCTTGGACTTCTTCGACCGACACCCGTATCCCGTCGTTAATCTCGTTTTAATGCGGAATGCTCCAGCGGCTGTCGGAAATCGACTACAAAAGGGACATACTTACGACAATTACGACCCGATATTCAACTCTACTTTGCTGGCGAAGGAATCGTTCTGGGGGTGATTTTATCCATCGCGAACGTAATCGTGTGGCTTAGGATGCAGAGAACAAGTATGAGCGCAAAATAGAACGTTGGACCCGGCCCAGGCAAATTTTCCCCTTGTTTTAACCATTTGAAATTGGCCCTTTCATTTGGCTATAGGTGGTTGTCTGGAACTGTGTAATGGACGAAAAGTTGTTTGAACGCTACTGTGAGATTCAGAGCCTCTGTAACACGGTTTTTTGGACTTTGCTCCTTGTCAAAGCATCGGATGTAGCTGAAAGTTGACATATGTATATTTTACAACCACACACAAATTTTGTCAGCGTTATCAATAACCTAAACCAGATAGTTTTAATTTTCATAGAGTAAAAATGATCTAGCCGATGCCATGGCCAATGATTACGAGCCAAGAGTCGAAAAACATTCATTACGTAAGCAAAGTAAACACCTTTTGACGAAATGTTGCCCCGCCCATCCACTAGACAGAAACCCATTCACCTTGTTCCAGCGGCTCTGAAACCCAAAGACTTTATGAATGACGGAATGATACATAGATGTGGGTGGGGTATCTGTGCTAGCGTAGTAATACTACTGTAGCAGTAGTGCCGCAACAGTATAGCAGTAATATACATGAATTAAACATTTAGGCCAACTGCTGGGATCCTTGAGGATCATTTAGCACTTCTTACAACTACTCGAGAAATGAGTTTTTATAGCCAGAAGTTAAATTTTGTAATCCAACAATGCCCATGATAGCCTTCAGTGTTATCCTGAATTATAACGAGGCCAAAGTGGGTGGAGCCTCATGATGTTATCATTCTGACGATAATTATTGGTGAAGGTTTAAAGCCAAAATACGGTACCGGGTATTTTTTTTTTCTTTTCAGTAAATCGGTAGATAGCCAATAAATAAAAATTGCATGTCATTAGATATAGCAGTTATCAATTCAAGCTTGTCTACTATGTCTTTGAAAATTACTATCTATTCCCTACATCTTGTCAATCTGATTGTGACCTATAAAGTAGACTGTAATTTCTTAGGAAACTTACTTTGGGAGTTAGACTAATAATTGAAGTGTTTTTGTATCTATTAACATGTTTTGTTGGTTTGTTCATTATGACAATTATCAGTGGAGAGGTTTCAGAGTTCATAAAGGTGCACTGCTTTGCTTGTATTTAAATTTTTGTCATTGTTGCCAGAGGTATAGCCTTTGCTACTTATAGCCAATCATTCATCGAGAAAGAGGGAAGAAATGCTGTCATAAGTTACGTAACGAGTGCGTTCGAAACCTTTTCTCTGAGTAAGTTGGCCCGTCTTCAAAAAAAGTCACTTTTACATTGTAAGTACCAAATTTATTCAACCTACATAATGCAGAATACAGTCAAAATTTATGTGTAGATATAATGTGTATTCTGACTAAGCGTTACATTTATGAAATGCATAGATAAAAAGTTATTGCGAAAAAACCGTGTTACAGAGGCCCTGAATCTCGTAGTAGTTAAATGTGTAGTAGTATAACCTCGGTCATGTATCCTATATATATAAAGTATCATGTATCCTATATATAAATGATCATAAATAACAGAATCGAAATATATCTTTGCGTGTACGCAATAGGAATCTATTTAAAGTGCACATATATTAATCATAATTATATAAATCAATCAGGTAGCCTATAATCAATCTGTTACCTTTTATCTTACCAATATCTGCAGTTATATATGAGTTAGTATATGGATTAATGAATCAGACATATAACAGTTAGCATAAAAATCAACGAATCAATCAGCATAAACATTAATAATTTTATCAATTCATATATGAAATTTCTATCAGTTAAAATATGATTTTTATCATGTTAATCTTCATTCTATGCGATTATCAGAGTACATTAGTATTTTCTGTAGCATATGTATCTTAAAGAGATGAAGTGAAAAACTGTATCAGTATATATCACGTGATCACTATTATTTACGAATATTATATGCATATTATGTCTAATATTTTATTACTTGAATCTGTATTTGTGTACACCATGAATTTTTTTTTACTTATAAGTATTTTCTATTATCTATATATGTGTAAAAAATACATTTTAGAATTACATATCTGTAAATAAAAACCCATGACCTGAGGTCATCGGCGAATTAGGAGGGTCCTACGTGACCAAGGCAAATCTAGATTACGCTATGCGATGTCTGCAGTAGCCTGGTTTAAGTTTGTTTTGAAATGTCATCATTTTGCATTACTGTTAACTTGTCATAACAACTTCCATGGGAAGCGGTTGACCTGTTAACCTGCGCCGGAAACTTGTAACTTTATGTGAATCGCTGAGATAGCTAATGTTTCGCTATCAACGTGATGCTCTAAGAAGTTAGTTCATTTCTAGCGATAAAACGGAACGGTCTCACGACCGAACTGTCTCTCTTGTTATGGAGTTTCAGAATAAAGTTGTTGTATTATTTTCAACTTATCCGTTTGAATCATCTCCTTTACTTTAAGAAGAACCACTCTACTAAGATATCACATAGGAGAAAGAAGGAACCAGAATACTTACGAATGACAGTCGTAAGGAAAAACAAACAGTCTTTCGCAAAAGCGAAACGACTAAAATTGGTGGCAGGTATTGACAAAGAATAACATTAACAAGACCCATATCAGCCGACCGAAGAACTGCAATCACCAACTTCCAGCTATAAATCAATACTAAACAGAGGAAACGGGATCTTCAATCAACGCAACATTTTATGAAGACGAAGATATGTCCTTCATCGAGAAGAATACAAGCATCAACATCGACGATTGAGTGACTGTTGTCACATATCTCCGAGAATCAACACCGGACGAGAGCAGCATCGAACATCAACAGAAAGAAGAAACGCATAAAGGAAACAACGCGCGATCGCTAGCAAGGACGCGAAGAGTAGGCCAAGAGGAAGCAACGTGAGGAAGGGGGCTGTGACGTCATCAATCTTGGATTTCTTCATGCAACGTGAGGTAGAGAGGAGACCGTGACGTCATCACGACTTCCGACGCAGGAGACAGGAAACTGTGACGTCATCTCATGTCAACAATCCTTCCCCATATAACCCAGAGCTAAGTAGAATTTTATCTATTCAGGTTTTTTCTCAGTGAAGTGTTGTTCATCAGGAGTCGATCGTCCAATATTACAGGTGAGTTGTTCGCCATCTTAATCTTCATTCATTACAGAATCAATCTTCAACTACGAGTTCTCGCCCGCAGACTTTTTTTTCTTTTTCTCGTTGTTGCTAATTGTTTTCTTGCAGGAATTCTCCGTATAATATCTTTATCAAATTATCTGTATTTCTGTATCTTTTTGGGGGATTTTCCTGTTACTTGCAACACATTTATACAGTATATTGCATATGCGTTTACGTAGTGGTCGAGTGTATTCTTATAGATATTTTGATAGGACCGCAAGGAATAGGAGTGATAAGAAAAAAGTAAAAGTGAACATGGCAACTACTGCGGCTGGCAATCCGAATGTGGTGACTCTCGTGAGCGCGAGGTCAGCAATTGTCCCTTTTCAAGGTCGGGTCAATGGGTTCCTGCCTCAAAATGTTGAGGCATGGATCTCATCTGTAGACGCTCATTTAAATGCAAAAAGCATTACAGACTCAGCTGTACAATTACAGGAAGCCAAAAGCTTCATAGACTTTGCTAAAGGAGACGCAAGTGCATATCTAAGAGGTGTTTCTTTCCAAGAGGCGGCTACATGGGACGAGTTCAAAATTAGATTACGTGCCGTGTTTGGGGGTGAAAATGCTTTAGATGTAGTATTGGCATTGAGAAATATCCTTAATCAAGCCTCTATGACTCAGCTTAATGTTGTCGAGCGGGCGGCGCTAATCGCCGACCGGGTAAATGAATATCAAGTAAATTTAAGTAACTCCGGGTGGGTTACGAGTGCCAGGATCGCCGTGAAAGATTTTATCCGTCTAATTTACCTCACGAGCATTACAGCAATGTTGTCTGAAGCTTTAGTGCGGTGTTTTGACAAAAAATTGCAGCCCAACAGTACGGAATTAGATGTGTATAAACAAATCAAAAAACACATGTCTAAATGTACCAACCTAGATCCCTCGCTCACTCAAGTTTTTGCAAAAAATGAGAATAAGCCACAAGTAAACGTGGTACATAATAATAATCAAGCTGCAGGGATGGTTTGTTATAACTGTAAACGACCAGGTCACATGATTTCAGACTGTCGGACGCATTTTTGTTCAATCCATAATAGTTCCACTCATTCATATAATCGTTGCTTCTCGCGGAATCAACAGCAGAATCCTACAAACACGCAAACAGTTGCCAATGCAAACAAAAAGAAGGGTCCTCAGTACTATAAAAAGAAACAAGCAAACGGAAATGCTGCTCAACAGCAAAAACAAACAAATCGTGCTTCAGGTACCTCTGTTCCTGGGCCGTCTAGCCAGAACTTGCAAGGTCAAGCGAATTTTCATGGAGTGCTAAACAAAGCAAATACCACGTAGTTAGCTCCAAGGGGGGAGAGGACGATGTTGGGTCATCAATATCAACATCTTTTGTATCAAATAATCAGTTTAATCATTTATCAGATCATTGTGAGGCAATCGATTTTCCTATGAAACACACGGCCGAATCCAAAAAATCTGTGCAGGTTCCCGTAGATTTGCAACAAATTCACGCAATTATAAGTCAAGACGAGTTACGACCAACCTTACATGCAGTAAATTTGGACCATAAGTCATTTACTTTGTTCTTTGATTCTGGTAGTCCACGTAATATCATGGATTTAAGGACTCATCATTTACTCTTTTCAAACTTCCCTATAGAGAAGTCCGGAATAAGACTCTCGGGTATAGGAAATAATGAATTAAATGTGGTAGGAGTAACTCATGTTCAGTACAAGGTCGGTAAGCGCACGTTTTCCGATACCTTTATCGTTGTACAAAACATTAATATGTATCCCGCAGTAATTATCGGATACCCGTCTATGGGCACTCAAAATATTACCTTATGCCCTGCAAAACACGGCGTGTATATCAAAGGAAAATTCTATAAGTCTTCTAATACCCTAAAATCAGTTTTAGATAATAAAGAGACAGACAGAGTAGTAACATATATTAAAGAACCAATCACTTGTCTCATAAACCAAGAAATAATCCATGAGACCCAACAGAATTCTCGCTTGCCCGTAATATCAGCTTGCACGCAAACTCTCGAGCCGAACGTAACTTCGAACATATTAGTGCGTGTAAAGAAAACCTTGCCGGGATCTGAAATGTTAATGCTTTCCGACACTCTAAAAACACACGGATTATCCGTCACACAAGCCATTTATACAGTCGGCTCACAACAACAATGTAACATCGAAGTCTGTAATCATTTGAATACCACTTTAGTAATCCACAAAAATCAACATATCTTGGATGTGGAAGTTTATAAACATTGCATTCTTACCGTAGCTGAGATCAATCACGCTCAATCAGTTGCGGATGAATCCCTTTTGCAATCTATAAAGAACAAAATCAATAAGGACATTCAAGAAGAAGAAATTCAGCAGAAATTTTTGAATCTTTTAACTGAATATCATGATGTTTTTTTCCACTACGGATGGAACCTTAGGAAAAACGGATGTCATCGAGCATCAAATAAGGCTAAAGGACAAACAGAAAGTAATCTATGTACCTTCGTACCGACTTCCTATGAAATTTCAGAATGAGATAACTGAGGAAGTAGGTAAAATGCTAAAAGAAGGAGTCATTAGGAAATCAAACAGCCCTTATAATTTTCCGTTAATAGTAGTACCGAAAAAAGATCGAACTTGGCGGATATGCGTCGATTTTCGTCGTTTAAATGAGGAAACAATCCCTGACCGATTCCCAGTACCATGTACTGACGATATTCTATCTCTACTAGGTCAGAACAAATATTTTACCAGCTTGGACCTACTAAAGGGCTTCCATCAGATTCCGTTGGAAGAAGAGAGTATCCCATACACTGCCTTCAGCACAGCCAGGGGACATTATGAATTTTTGCGTATGCCTTTTGGTTTACGTTGTGCTCCTATAACTTTTACTAGAATGATAAACATTGTGTTTGGAGACTTGTTAGGAGATATCCTACATGCCTACATGGACGACCTAGTAATCTTTTCTAATACCTTAGAAGAACATCTACGTAAATTAGAGTTAGCGCTACAAAGACTAAGGCAGCATAACCTAAGGGTAAAGATAAGTAAGTGTGAATTTTTTAAAACAGAACTAGTCTATTTAGGTTTCACGGTGTCTAGTCAAGGTCTTAAAGTAGTCCATGATAAGGTATCGGCTATCCGTAACTTTCCGATACCTACTAACGTCAAGGGAATACAGCAATTTTTAGGCTGTAGCGGGTATTACCGGAGGTTCATTAGGAACTACTCCATCATAGCCGCTCCCCTAACCGATCTTATAAAAAAGGGCGTAGATTTCATATGGTCTAAAAATCATCAACAGGCGTTCAATAAATTGAAAGATGAACTGTGTAGTTCTCCTATCTTGAAATTTCCTGACTTCGGTAAGGAATTCTTTATAGCAACAGACGCCTCAGACCTAGGAGTAGGTGGGGTATTGCTTCAACAATATGATAAACAGTTTTTCCCTATAGCTTTTTATTCACGTAAAGTAAATATGCAGTAATAGACAAGGAAGGGCTCGCTATTGTTAATTCACTCGTGCATTTTAAATTTATAATATACGGTTATCCCGTCAAGGTTCTCACTGATCATAAGCCCCTAACCGACTTCTTTAAAGGCTTTAGTCACAGCCCTAAGCGAACTCGGTGGCACATGATCATCCAGGACTTTGGCGCGAGGATCGGGTATTTACCTGGGAAAGCAAATATCATTGCTGACGCATTATCACGCAACCCCTCTTCATCTTGTACCGAGCCATTAGCTGAATTAATAAATATCTCAACTTCCACGCCCATTGTTAAAACTATATCTGAACAGGAAGATCTGGGCTGGAGTGCTGAACTATTACAGACGGAACAAAGAAAAGATCAACAAATAGAAAAAATCATAATTGCGTCAAACGGAAATCCGAAGGAAAAGGAATATATAAAGTATAAGCAGCAGAATTATATAATCAAAGATAATATCCTGTGTAGATCCGTGACAAGGAAAACCCGCAACACACCACAGTTGAATAACAACCAGGTGGTGGTACCTATCTCACTCATACCCACTGTCTTAAAATGGTTGCATGAAAATCCACTGCATGGACACCCGGGTTTTTCCATAATGTCACAGAAAGCCAAATCTTTATTTTATTGGCATACGATGCTTACAGATATAAAAAAGCACATAGCAAATTGTCGCACTTGTCAAGAATACAAAGGGCACACGAAGACACCTGTCAGCCTAGGGGCTTACCCCGTGCCAAATCAACCCTTTGAAAGAGTACACTTAGATTTATTAACAGGGTTTTACGAGTCAGACAGAAGAAATAAGCACCTCCTAGTAATCATAGATGCCTTGACTCGATATACAGAACTGATAGCGCTTAAAACAAAAACCGCAGTCGAGTGCGCTGGAAAGTTTTACGAGTGCTACATTTGTAAACATGGAATTCCACACACAATCATATCTGACTCTTGTCGTGTGCAGAATGGAGTTCATTGACGCATTCCAAAGACATGAGTTAATCACGAGTTTCATGTGTGTAGCATGCGTATATCTGTGCGTCGGTTAGTGAGTGTGAGTTCATTATGCGTGTCACAGAAAATGCCATATAATCTCTTGTATGAGAATCAAAGGTGGACTCCCTAAATTTAATTGATAGAGTGGAGGTCCGTCGGAAAAGGTAAATGTGAAATGACAATTACTTCAGTTCAAGAGAAAGTGAAGTGTGATGTGACACACATTTTATTGACGAACTTTAATGTTTATTTATCTGATAATTATGGTCTCATTTTCAGATGGATTCGAAGTCACCATATAGAAAAATAGGTTTTCTCAAGACGTGTTTTTGACTTTGATAAACTATGAATTTTTGGGCAGAAATAGAATAAAGGGGATACCTGATTAAATATGATTTTGGGAAGAATATGATATTTAATGCTTCTTTTTTTGTTATTCTTAACCCATTTTATTCCATTTTCATGTTAGCTAATTTCGGGATATAAAAAGCATAGATTTCATGCTTTGACTTTTCAGCTAACTTAGGGATGGCTCTGAACATGAAAGGTAGGCCACGTTACCAGTTTAGGACTTTTTTTCATTTGTTTAAACGAGTGTCATTTTGACCTCGTAAGGAAAGCTCGCTACAAGAAAACGAGAGAGAGAGAGAGAAACCGTGAATGACTGATGACTATGATATCACATCATTATTATTATTATTATTATTATTATTATTATTATTATTATTATTATTATTATTATTATTATTCAGAAGTTGAAACCTATTCCTATGGAGCAACCCCATCAATAGAGCCACTGACTTTAAATTCAAGAAATTTCCAAAGAATATTATGGGGTCCATTCAACCTTATGGGCTGCTCTATGAGCACTTAAGAGCCTTGGCTGGCATAAAGCCCAGCTTAATCTTCAACAACAAACAACCATTCGAAAGAAGTAACAGAGGGTATGGGGAAAATACTGAGTCCTGAGTAAAAATAAAATAATTCACTGACAGGTTGCATATAATCTCACAGAAATGTATTCCACAGCAATGTGATTCATACACATATATCCAACTACAAATGTCCTTTAATATCTAATTCGCTCTACCTCGGAATTAATATATTTTCATATATGCTTAAAACCGAGGGGGAATTTATTAAGCGATAATAGAATTGGCGATCGACAGGCGCGAACCAGCGACCTCTCAATTCTAGGACTGGCAGTGAAGCCTTAAACTGCCAATCCTAGAATTGAGAGGTCGCTGGTTCGCGCCTGTCGATCGCCAATTCTATTATCGCTTAATAAATTCCCCTCGGTTAAGCATATATGAAAATATATTAATTCCGAGGTAGAGCGAATTAGATATTAAAGGACATTTGTAGTTCGATATATGTGTATGAATCACGGTAATGTGATAGACTTTTATATATATATAATATATATATTATATATATATATATATATATATATATCTATAATATAGATATCTATATATATATATATTATATATATATATATATATAATATTATATATATATATATATATATATACATATATATATATATATATATATATATAGATATATATAAATATATAGATATCTATATCTATATATATATATATATATATATATATATATATATATAATATATATATATATATATATATATATATATATATATATATATATATATATATATACACACATATATATATATATATATATATAATAAAGAAATGCCGAGATCTTTCGGTCTACAAGACCCTTTACTTGAGGACAAGACTGATCAGAACAGAGCAAAAACATAGTACAAGTAGGCTTATTATACAAACTGACATTACAGGATTAGCATAAGGTCCAATTCACTTTTAAAAAAACGAAAAAAAAGCCCGTGGTCTAGATTAGATATTTTAAAGCACCTACCCACAGCTGGTCATAGATAGGTTTTACTAAATATGTACTGTTAGGTCGTAGATGCCTCCTTGTTTTTCAAACTGTATTGTTTTCGAACTAATCATCTATGATCAGGTGTGGGTAGCTGCTTTAAAATCTCTAATCTAGCCCGGGCGTTTTTTTCGTTTTTTTTTTTAAGTGAATTGGACCTTATGCTAATCCTGTAATGCCAGTTTGTATAATAAGCCTACTTGTACTATGTTTTTGCTCTGTTCTGATCAGTCTTGCCTCAAGTAAAGGGTCTTGTAGACCGAAAGATCTCGGCATTTCTTTTTTTCTTTTTATATTCCTCTGTGGCATCACCTTTATTCTATAGATAGCATCACGTTTTATATATTTCGTGATCTTTATTCATATATATAATATATATATATATATTATAATAATAGTATATATATCTATATATATATATATATATATAATATTATATATACTATATATAAATATTAAAATTCTGAGTACACTCCGCCCACCAACACCCCCGGGCCCCCGTGAAAGATTCTAGATCTGCCACTGTATATAAGCATGTTATAGGTTTGGAGAGATGAATACTATTGTGAATGGTGATGATGATGATGATGGTGAAAGACAAGTTTCAGACTATCATGTGATGACTAGTTAAGTTCAGCAAAGAAAACTGGATTACAAGAAGTTGGTTGAATGGATGAGTTTGAATAAGAGTCTGAACGAAAGGGAGAAACAGAAAATGAGGGACAGGGACAAACGTTCGAAGAGAGTCGGGGTGACTGAGCCATGTGAAAGTCCATGGAATAGTTCTTCATCTGCAGCTGTGCAAAGGCCACATGGAAGTTGACTGCTGTTAATGATTACAGGAAAGTGAATGAGGTGACAGTGAAAGGTAGGGATCCAGTTTCAGTTTGTTTGCAGAGTATGAAGTTGCATCATCAGATGACCATTTCTAAGCACAACACATCTGCTACTGCATTTTTGACAGGAATAAGGAAGGTGCTGCCCATTTAGGAATTCAAGTTTGGATTAGCACAAAATAATGTCTGCTGCCTTCCAAAGAGATACGTAGTATGTGCGTTGTGTTGGGCGAGTTTTCCAAGAACAATTCTTTAGCGTTTGTGAATGGCAAACAGCCCATCCGTCCATCAACCTGTGCTCCACAGGAAGGAAGGTGTCACAGAGATGTTCTTATACTCAATGAATTCATTGTCTAAAGAGCTTGTGGAGTTGGGGATTGCAGTGTTCAGGAAGTTGGACGAATTAGAAGAAAAGTTTTATCGAAATGAAAGTGGTCTTCAGTAGACGGCGAATTTTTGTGGCAAAAGGTGAGCGAATCCGGAGAATGAAAGGCTGATAATAAAGAAGGTTGCAAAGAAGTTGGGCTGTTTCCAAAGCTGAGAGGATAAGTTGGAATTGGGAAGAAAATTCATTAATGACTACTACTGTGATTATTTATTAAGAAACAAGTTTACGAGCAGCCAAATGGTTGAGTGCTCGTAAACACAACATAGTTTTGAGATGGGAGGGAGGAATAGCAAACGCATTGGAGAGATTGAGAGAACAGCTGATAAAGTGCACTGCAGTGGTATGCAAAAAAAAGACTTCCAATGGAACCCATGCCAGTGCTTAGTCAACGGGTGGATTTCTCATGCATGATCAGGTTATGGAGTTGAGTGACAGTTCTGGAAAAGTGCAGAGGTGAAGTGAATAAATGATTGACATTAGTTACGTTTTCATTAACATGATAATGTACTTCAAACTAGCATCATTCACAAATGCAAAATTTAACTTACAATATTTTCAAGGGGAAGAAGTTTCTACGTTGATTTGGGTCACAGAAGAAATAAAGAACAATCTGTAAAAGGAAATCAGTCATTAATAACCATATATAATTCATGTACATTGAATGGACAGTTTTTATTTATAAATGAGCACCCGAATGGATGTTGCTAATAAAATCGCAATTTTCAGGTCACAGTTTTTCATAGTAACAAATACAAATTGCAGTTGTCTACATGTGTAACCCTGAGTATTTTATAGAGAACTGTTTTATATGCAGAGGGCTTTATGTTTCACAGCAACAAACATATCATTCAGCACTACAGACTTTAGATGTGAAACTGAAATCTGAGCATAATCCTGGTTAAGAGGAATTGCTACTTTCATAATCTAGCAATCTAGTCGTTTTAATGGGCTACACACAGATCCGCATTTTCCAAAATTATGCGACTGACGAACAGGAAATACAGTTTTTGAATAGCTGGAAATAAGAAAGTGTTAGTTTCTTTCATTGGGAGAAAGTTACCCTCAAGTACCTTCTTACTTTTCTTTCTGCAAATCTTCAGCTGGAAATATCTGTGGACAAAAGGCAACAGACTACAGACCAAACAGTGCTTGCTCCAATAGCATGTCTGTCAGCTGGCAGAAAGAGAGAAAGAAAGAGAATGAGAGGGAGAGGGGGTTGGGGGGGGGATATAATTAGGTATGTAGGAAAAGTAAATAAACCGGACTCACCTGAATTCAGGAAATGCAGCAGCAGCAGAAAGCAGGAATGAATCAGAGCAACGCTTTGAGCATTGAAGATCAGAATAATCCCAAACTGCACTAGGCTAACATATCCTTTTTAGTGGCCCTTTAAAAGGTATTTTGATAATACCAAAAAGCCTCTGGTTCTTCATGAAAATTATTAGTGCTTATACAGAGGTAATGACTGCACTTACAGCCTAGCTAATAGTATACCTAACATTAAGTTTGATAAGTTGCTGCATATATTTGCACGAAAAGGCTATAATGTTCCCAGGTGGGGGGTGGGGGAGAGGCGGCCAACCACCCGCCCCTCACCAACAAGTGAGAAATGTATACTGACCAGCAAAGACACATATTTTCAAACCTACACTAACCCCCCACACAGCATGAGCTCTACTTGTGCTAAAGTATTTGGTGGAGAGCCATCCAGTTTCTAGATAGAGAAATTCTAGTTTCAACCAAAGCCAGATTCAAAAATATAATTATTATATCCAAGCTTGTGCATTCGTTAAAAACTGACAATAAGTAGGGTTGAATGATAGTTCTAGGAATAAACAAGTGTATTCCACGCATCACAGTGGAGCAGTAGATGACATTATGTTAGCGTTG
This sequence comes from Macrobrachium nipponense, assembly GCF_015104395.2. NCBI lineage: Eukaryota > Metazoa > Arthropoda > Malacostraca > Decapoda > Palaemonidae > Macrobrachium > Macrobrachium nipponense. Next base: position 419,531 of record NC_061096.1, read on the forward strand.
GAAGGTGGCATTTATGTTAGCATTAGAAAAACGGCCAAACATTCAAATATACACGCACACAAAACACACACACACACACACACACACACACACACACACACACACACACTTAAAATCACAATATCAAAAGCAAACACTAACATGAGAGTTCAAGCAAACAGCTTGTATGCTAATCACTAAGGCAAAGAAGCCATTGCTATCATTCTGAAAAGCGCATCCACGATATAGAAAACCAGGTAGTCCAATGCGCAGGTGTCCGGTGTCTTTTTATGTAACCGACCATAATCCGTGACGAAATGCGATTCAATAAATATCTCTCCATAGATTTAAGTGGTGAATGCAATTTTGGACATATAAAATATTGTAATTCATGTGAATATCAATATTGGAGAAATCAAATCGTTGAAATGTCGCCCAAATCAGATTATTTTTTTTTTTTAACTTTCCTGTCTTGTCTTTGTGTGTAATTGGGACCTCGTTATCAAATGTTTCAAGTTGATTTCCTTTTGTAAGTTGTTCGTTGGCAAAATTCCGCCTTTCAGTTCATGTATTTTGTTAAATTTACATAGTATAATTTAGTGATAAAATTGTAAAACCTAACCTGATCTGGCTGAACCTTCACCTAAATGTTTGCTGATATTTTTTTACACTTTTGATGTTTAATATCAATCTTAACAAATACATGACTATGTTGCATTACAATAAATCATTTTGAAGCCCACTACCAAAACAATAATATCACTAAGAAATGAACGAATGGCCACTTCTTACCAGAAATTTTGGCAGTTTATGCAAATTAAGATCATTCACCATTAGATTCTTTGATCATTTCTAATATATGAGAGGAACATTGCCGTTTGAACTCCACACGTTACCATGGCAAGGGCTTTGGCGTAGGGTACCATGACGTCACAAAATCACATGCACAGAGGAGTCCAAAACTCAGTGCTAGAGCAGGACTACCTTGTTATTTCTATACCGTGGTTGGGCGCATCAGTGCACGCCTGTCTGGGGCAGAACCCTTTTCCTGAAGGCTTTTGATGCACGTTATCACTCACAGGCTCAGCTGAAAGTGAGCAGGGTCACGGTGGGTGCCGCTTGCCTGTCTCCTTTCCATCATCTCCAATCTAACAATGACAAGAGCATCGACCCAATATTTCAGCATCCGCACACACTACGAAGAAAGTACTGTCATTAATGCAGTTTTAGACAGAATACGTACATAACATGGTGGACAGTTTGGTTTCTCATGAAGCAACACAGAAATATTGGTAAAATCGATGCCAGCAAATGACAGTGCAATGAGAAGTGGGTATGAAAACTGACAAAAACGCTCAGGGGAAAACAAAGTATATATTCTAAACAGGCCCTTCACAAGGAAACCTCAAAGCCAAAACTACTGGTGCATATTCCTACAAGAGGAGTTATAAAGGGGAAAAAACAAAACACCTCATGTACTCGATACAGTCTATGCCCATGCATCAAAATTGACGTGTCATGTGTCTTGGCGTCTAGTACTCTATTGACTGTTAGCAGTTTTTATATACCTTTGGAAGTGTTACGTTTGCAATATACATTTTGATAGTATAACCATTGACCAGCTAAAACGTTGATAATTCAGCTTTAACGTGATTACTTTACTGTTTATAGCTAGTATTGATAGGCAGTTTAAGACATAGTTTTCATTATGCTCTCATGTTTAATGATGACCTATGATAATTTCAGATGATTACAGAACTGAATTAGACATACATTGTATACCCGCTAAATCAGTACCACCGACAGTTAATGAGAGCCTCTTCAGTTTTATTAGGTGTTCACGTTTACTTGAGGGAAATTTCTCAGTGTATGTTGGTGTACGGTTAATATACAGGTTAACTATGTTATGTGTTTCCTTAGAGCCTATAGTTTACGAGTATTTTGGTGTGTCTACTTAAAAATTTAGCTCATGCATGAATGCTCTAAAACTGCACACAATTGAAAGCAAACGACAGCAGGTATAGCAAGCAATATCACTGAAAGGTTTTTTTAAATAGCTTCTGCATCCCATCGTGTCTACTAAATGCCCAGGTGTCATCTGCTTCAGATGAGAAGACAAAATGAATAGTTTGTCTACTGGGGGCTTGCATCCCAAGCTCCTGAAAGGACACATCTCCAATGGAAAACCTTTAGTTTTGAGCACAACTGAACAAAAGCAGCTTATTCATAGTGTCATCTGACCCTGAAAAACAACAATAAAAGAAACGTGTAGCACAGCCATTTTTTCCCGCTCGTCCAAGAGGAACAAGAGCCGCCATCAAGCGAGGACATGTCATTGCACACCAAACAGATACCAAGAGTTGTATTTCAAGGATATATCTCAGATCCTATCCATAAAGGGATGTAACTAAGGGCTCATTCTCACCCCATTTCAATGTCCTTATAGAAAATGAGGTCATTCCTGAACAGCAAGCGAGTCTAAATATGCTCATATGCAGATGTATTCATTAGAAACCATGACAAAACATATAAGGCAAAGAAACATACAGTAAACAAACAAATAAGGTTCTGAACAAACTTAGAATAATGGCAACAAGAGGAATGTCAAGGACGAAGAACCTATAACTAGGCACCACACATCCTCCTACCCAAAGGCGAGACCTTCATAAAAAGCCTGACATTATTTGAGAGCATGAACCCATGATGCACTCACGAGGCAATAAACAGCCAGATACCAAAAGATGAAATGACTCTATGATTGAATGAGCTCAAAAGAAAACCTCCCTTCAACAGGGTGAGTAACTTTGCAACCTATCAGGGCTATTCCGCTCCTCTGAATTGTTAATGAATCTTCGTAAGGAACTAGTGCTTCTAAGTCTTTTTCCTATAGCCAAATATACAATAAACAAAAGACTCATATCAAACCTATATTGCATCCAAAAATTTTGGACTCTGTTTGAGTACGAAAGAGCTTCTTCCTTGTGTTGATCCTCCTCAGTGGTCTTTCTCCAGGGCTAATGGTGTCCTTTGCACCTTTTCTTGTGGGCTGGGCTTCTTGCTCCCTGTGAGTTATAGATGCATGTATAAAAATGACCAATAATTATCAAGCATTTAGTATATCAAATATGAAAGACACCGTTATTGCATAAATTACTTAGTAAAATCTTCCCCAGGGAAGTCGGTAGTTGAAACCAGCACCTGCTACTTTTCATCTGAATTTCTCTGCATGACCTGATATTAACACCAGAGCGACCGACCTCTCATTTTCACCGCAATTTCATTTGCAGATGTCTCTGTGATTTTTCCCCAAGAAAAGATTCTGTCCGACTCTTCCAAATACATCGTGATGTATATAGACCTCAAAGAATACTGGAAGCACAGTAGGCATTGTTCTACGAGGTGTGGACTTTTACACTTTCAATGACTGACAGTTTTATATAATATATGATATATATTATATATCTATATATATATATCCTTTATTTCAGCTCAGGGCCATGTACATGGAATAAAAAAAACCGACAGTAACATACACAATCTAGAAATATGAGACATGATAAAAAAATGAGTAATCGGCACTTATCCACAAAATAGCTGAGGTAGCATAATAGATAGTAATCATGAATACTGGTAATAACAGTAGTAATATTGGTGAGAAAAAAAATGCATTGAGAGTTATAACAGTTAGTGCACAGGTTATATAACTTACATTTCATCTAGAGACCTTGGGTGGTTACAGTAGTCAGGTCCAGAGGGCTAGATACGAAAATTTATTGTAAAAAAACTTTAACTTGATAGTAATCGCAGTAATAATGAAAAAATAAAATATCAGCAATAAATAGAATAACAATACAGAGATGAAGTCCTTTATGGGACAAGGTCTCATTTTCCCATCTTTCCCACAATTTAGATTTTCTTCTTGCTTCACTCCTTAGGATGCTTTGTATGAGCGAGTTGCTGCTGTTTCTCACTCGGGTTACCAGACTGGACATTGCGCGTCTAATAATGATTTTTAAATTGTCCAGGTGGTTTTCTATGAACATCTGTGTGGCGGAGTGGTAGCGTGGAGTGTTTGTGAGGCGTCTCAGAATGTCATTGTGTACAACAGTGATACGTCTCATGGTCTCTCGGGTATAGTTCGTCCAGAGGGAACACCCATAGATACATGCACTGGGTCTTGGTTTCGTTGTAGATTATATCAAATTCCTCTGCATATTGGCGACAAGTGTCGATGAGTCGTTGGAGGCCATGCACTGATGAGGAAATCAGAACCATATCGTCGGCGTAACAGAGGTTGTTTATAGTTGTTTCATTGACAGTGCATCCGATTGAGAGTGAGTTCAGTTTGACATTCAAGGCATCTGTGTACGTATTAAACAGGTTTAGGGAGCCGAAGGTGTACGATTAACGTTACCCCATTTGACACAGAATTGCTGTGTGGAAAACCAGCAATATGTAAAATGCCAATTAGATATAGGGGTGTGCCCCTTTTATGCAGCTTCAGGAAGAGCTTCAGGTAGTTTACTCTGTCAAATGCTTTTCGCACATCTACAAAACAAAGGAAAACAGGAGAGGCTGGTGATAGGAAGTAGTTCAGCAATTCTTTCAGTATGTAGATGCAGGTGTCGGTTGAGTGGTTTGCTTTAAATCCAAACTGGTTGTCAGTGGTGTGCAGAAAGGGGAGAAGTCTCACTAGAAGAACCGACTCAGGTATCTTCGATGCGATCGTTGTGATTGCAATTGGCCGGTAGTTGCCAGGGTCAGCTGCGTCCTTGAGCTTGTTTTTGATTAATGGTATCAAGTGAACTAAGAGTAGGGAGTCTGGAAGAAACTGGTGAATTATGCACGCATTGAATAGGGCAGCTAGCAAAATGTAAATTATCGGATGGTAGAATTTGAAAGCCTCTGCGGGAAGACCATCGCAGACAGGTGATTTATTATTAGGTAGGCTGTTTATGGCATCGCTGATGTTACCTGGCGTAATACGGTCTGCAAAATGAAATTGAATGTTGTCAGTAAGGAGGTTATCTACATCCCTTCGGGAATCTTGATCATTTATGAAATTCAGGATATTGTTGAAGTGATCGCTTCGTCTGCTTCCCCTACTCTCTGTGATAGCTTTTTAGTTTTGGGATTTAACGACTGGATATCTTTCCAAAGACGAGGGTAATCACCAGATTCTAAGTTTCTAGACATTGCATCGGCTCTTAGTTGTTTTTCATTTAACCTGCAGTGCTTAAGAGCAAGTCTGAATTGCGCTCTCGCCTGCCTCATTAGTAATGCAGTGTGTCCTTCCCTCGGGCTGCCATTTTGCCTCCACAGTAAAAACATTTCTCATGAGTATGTATACAGATCTTTAACCAAGTCATTCCAACCAGGTATATGTAATATATATATATATATATATATATATATATATATATATATATAGATATATATGTATATGTATATGTATATGTATATATATGGATTAGTAGACACTATCATCTGTCATTTTAGGCCATTTTTACATTTCACCCCTTTCCCACAAACCCGGCCCTCCCCCTTGTGCCTGTGGTGTCTTCCCACCCCACCTCATATTCCTCTCAAGATGCTTTACCATGTTTGGTTGAAATTGCGTTTCAAAGTGTGTGGTACATGCACACACACACACACACACACATACATACACACACATATATATAGATATACAGAGGAATATGAGGTGGGGTGGGAAGACATCACAGTCGATGATTACTCTGGGTGGAGTCCCATATCTCCTGGCCCCCATCCCAAGCAATACACCCCCCCCCCACCCCCCCGCCCTATCGTCTTCCCCCGACTATAATTATACACAGGGACTCGAGAGCAGTTTCCTGCTAGACTGAAGGACAAGTTTTTTTCTTTTTGCGCCTAAACAGAAACAGAGGGTTGATGGCGATACTGGTCATGACAGTAACATTATGAACGAGAAGACAAAGACGATGGTGGCAACATCACAACTTCAGCTCCTCCTCCTCCCCTGGGATGAGGAGGAGGAGGAGGAGGAGGAGAGAAAACGAAAGAGACTAAAATAGACTTACTTGGTAGGTGCCTAAGGCAGCAACCATTGGTGATTGGTTGCTCTCCTCTCTCTCTCTCCAGTTCACCGGCGATACAAACTAGGACAACTCTCCACTCGAAACAAACAAAGGAACTGCATAAACCGTGGGGGAGGGGGGAGGCGGGGCGACTAACGTCTCAGAACTAAATTAACTTATAACTGCATGCAAACTGATGCAATTGAGATGGATCATGGAGGAGCCAGGCCAGGCGGCACCGGCGGATGAGAGCCAAAATGTCGTACGGCAGCATTACTCTTGTCACTTGCTTAAGGAGGAGCCCTGTTCAATCATAATTATAATTAATACCGATACTTATCATTATTATTCTATTATTATCCTCGAGAGACGCCGCCGATCGCTGCTTCTTATACTTATTCTTCTTCTTCTTCTTCTTCTTCTTCTTCTTCTTCTTCAGGAGTAAAGGAAAGAGTCAAAATGGATATTAGTACCACCGACCATCCTCAAACCTTCTTCCTTCGGTGCAATAGTAGGGCAGCAGCAGCAGCAGCAGCAGCAGCAGCACAGGGCAGCTGCTGCATGCAATGTTTTGCAACAGAGATCTTCCTTTCTACCGTCGTGTCACGTCCCTTGTTGTTGCACAGAAAGAAGAAAAAGAAGAGGAAGAAGAAGAAATCAAAACAAGAAGAAGAGAGACATTGTATACCAGAACAAGCAGATGTTTCCTCTGGATTGTCTGTTGCTTCCTTCTGCTTCTTCAGATGAAAGGCATGTATGGCCTTCACAGAGAGAGAGAGAGAGAGAGAGAGAGAGAGAGAGAGAGAGAGAGAGAGAGAGAGAGAGTAAATACTTAGCTCAACTGAAGACAGAGAAAGAGAGAAATACAGACTTTCTAAAAGAGTCTCTAAGAAAAGATATCTGCAAAAAATGCCACTGACTGACTGCAATATAAATTAATTAAGAGAGAAGATATGCCCAAATAGCATGATATATATATATTATATATATTATATAATATATATATCTATATATATATATTATATATATATAGATATATATTAGTCAATTAAAACTCGGACATTAGCCTTGGTAGAAAAGAGTTGCAAAAAATTGTATATGGTGTTATGAAATATTACACAGGCAAACCCATTTTGTTAAAATTAGAGAACACATGTTTGACAGCAATCCATTGCAAAATAAATTTTAGTCTTGCTCATCAGAGCAACAGCTGGAAAGTACCTGCAGGTCATAGTATGGGTATTCCTCTGCAGTGCAGTAGCTGTTTCAAGGCCTCCCTCCCTCGCTGCTGGCGGCCTTTAACCAAACGAAAAATCGCCTGAGGACCATTCTCAAAACTTGTTACTTTACTAGAACAGTGTATATATATATATATATATATATATATTATATATATATATATATATATATATAAGAAATGTCATAAAAACTGTTTGTATATGTTATTTTAAGCTCATATATAAGGATTAATTAGTCATTAATATATGTCATGAATATATACAGATTATTTATTCATTAATGTACGATGTCCATATTTTAGAATATATTCATCTTGATTTCTATAAACGATCATAAAAGTTTTAATACCTTGCTTGTTCGTATTCCCCCCCCCCCTTCCCCCCCCCCCCAAAAAAAAAAAAAAACACCTGGTCTACGTAGACATTAAACTTGATAGCCTTTTATGGATGAAGACGGAACACAAATGAGGATAATCTCACAGAATTGATTTGTTTGTTTTTGTCTCAAGGAAGCAGCAGCAGCTGCTGTTTGTCACTCAGTCACTCATCATGGTCACAAACAAATCCCGTAGAAACCCTCATCATGGTCAAACAAACATCGGTAAACCCAATCATCATGGTCAAACCCAAACATCGGTAAATCCCATCATGGTCAAACCCAAACAAATCGGTAAACTCATCATGGTCACAAACAAATCCCGTAAACTCATCATGGTCACAAACAAATCCCGTTTAAACCGTATTCCAGAGTGAGTCGATTCATGTATGGGTGGTTTTTGTACTGTTGTTCTTGAAATTTAAATTAAATGGTGTACTTGTGCCAGAAACCGTTAAGGATTTTTTCCTGAAAGTAAGAAAAGGAACTAAAAACTGTACTGTTATGTAGTTCCAAGGGTCGTTTTACCAGTCAACGGGGAGTGACTGACTGACTGACTGACCTGCCTACCTTCCCAGGTTCCTCCAAGGGAAGGACACCCCCCGTCCCATCTCAAAGCTTCTTTCTTCTACAACAGCAACACGACCATTCTCTCTCTCTCTCTCTTAGAACGCAGTTCGCTGCGTTGCGGTGACGCAGACAGCACTCGACACATCTAATGGGGTCGTTCACATCTTGCGTGTGCCTGAAATCGCCGCTGCATTGCCGCATATTATCATGTGCGTGGAACCACCAAGCTTCTGCGTCGACGCTGATGGATACGATGGCCAGAGGACCATTATGTTCAATGGACGTCTTCGCATCTTGCGTTTCACACGCACTTATCAGCGTGATGAACTAAATCCAAGGATAAGGCATCATTACAAATATTTACCCTTTGAAAAATCATTATCTACTGGGACTGGTTGAATTTCATACTACATATTATGTATTTTTATTCAACTGATGAAATCTTTATGGTATATAATGGTACTTAACATGTTTATGACTGTAAGTTTGAACAGAGATGATATGAATCTATCATTTTACCAACTTAGGAAATACCCCAGTACTCTCTCTCTCTCTCTCTCTCTCTCTCTCTCTCTCTCTCTCTCTCTCTCTCTCTCTCTCTCTCTCTCTCATAATTTTAAAGAGCTGAAAACGTAACGGATCCAATAAGAAAATATTTTGTAAATGAGACAAAAGTGATAACTGCCGATATATATTGATTTGCCTAATGAATGAAAAGTATATTAGTTTCATATTTTATGCTGCATATATTTATCAATATGTTTTCACGGTGTAAGAATGTCATTAACTCAGCTCCTGGTTGTAGTGGAACTTGTTCGCTGCAACTCTTCTTGAATCTTGAAACGTTTTCCCGGCCTTTTTTTATTCATTGAATGTAAATCATATGTATAAGAAAAATATGAAAATGAAAATCTCGGGATTTAAAACCAACTCGCGGGAAACAACGTTGGGCTAACTATGGCAGGATACGCAGTACGTCTTGTTATAATGGAACGTGGCATCGACATAGATCTCCCTATGTCTATAGTGAGACGAAGCCAGTGTTATGGGAGAATAGACTTCAGAGATTACAAAAGTCGGAATTTGACTATATCTGCATGTCATACTTTGCCTAAGAAGCTTATTGTATATAATATCAGCCACAGTAGTTCCTCGAATGATCTTGAGACATACGAAAGTACTAAATGAAAAAGTTGCTGCCATACTGTTTTAGATCCTCAAATAACGTGGCAAATGCCCCTAATATCTCTTGTTGTGCATTCAAAGGGTTCACCCAATGGATACGGCATCGTCTCTCTTTTTCTTCCTTAAATGCGCTCAGTAAAAGTACAATGTTCCCTCTCTCTTATCCATTGTGGTTGACCTCACAACCCACCACGACTCTGCTAAACAAATCTCCCGCCACAGACAGACAGCACTGAAGAAGTCGCGATTGTCGTTGATTCCGCAGCTGTAGCTGTGTGCGGCAACATTAAAAAATCCACCGCAGCTGTTATGACTGGACTCTCTCCAATATCATCACTCAAGACTCTTCATGAATTTTGCTTCAATGTTGAAGAAATGTTTCGAATAATAATAATAAAAATAATAATAATAATTTTGCTACGTTGGCTGCAGCCCCCTTTGTTCCTTTGACTGTAGTACCTCCTTTTATATTCTCTTTCTTCCTTCTCGCTTTCTCAACCATTTTCTCTTGCCAGTCTTCCATAGCGTTCAATTGCCAAAGTTTTCTTCCTCCTCCTCCTCCTCCTCTTCCTGTTACTTAGTCTTTCAAACCTATCTGCTCTTCCGTTTCCCTTTCAGCGCTGAATGACCTCATCATAGGAGGTCCCAGCACTTGGCCTTTGGCCTCAGTTTCATCTTCCATTCTATCTAAACATGCAGATTTGTTTCCTACAGAAACAGTTGACCACCTTCAGATCACAAATGACGCTCTTTCTTCATTTCTCCTCCTCACTGATATTACTATATTGCTCAGGATGGATGGGGATCAAGTGTAGAGATGCTCTCCTGCTCTCTCTCTCTCTCTCTCTCCATCAGATAAGTAACGAATATTCATAGCAGCATAACAGAACTCAGCTCTCGACTTCTGTCGTATACTACGTTTCTTCTTCACGTTCATCACTTGGATGCTTCATCTGTCCCTGTTCATTGTAATGACATGGATCCCTTTCGTTCCTTTCAATGCATATACCTCCTTTCATATTCTCTTTCTCCTATCTTACTTTTCACCCACTCTAACAGTATATGATAGTGCTTCTTCAATTCCGTTGAGGTTTTCCTCCTGCTACGCTTTTCAAGCTCTCTTACTGTCAAGTTCCCTTTCAGCGCTCAGTGACCTCCTCCTCATAGGTCCCAGCGCTTGGCCTTTGCCCTCAATTCGATATTTTATTCTATGAGGTTTTCATCCTGACGTACGTCCAGTCTCCCGGACAGTCTTTTTCTGGCACGAGGCGCCCCTGCCTACAGGCCTGTGGAAAGTCTCCCCCCCCCCCCCCCCGCGCGCTTCCCCCTGAACCTACCACTGCACCCATATCAGAAGAACATCATGTTCGTCACTACTCCATGTTCAGTTCACGGTCATGGTGACAAAACATCATTCCTAGATAAAATGAAAATGAGAAATATTCGTCTTTACTTTGGCGGTGCTTCATTCCACGAAGAACGAATGATGGGTGATATCAAAAGTCAACTGCCCCGGTGGTTAGAGAGAGAGAGAGAGAGAGAGAGAGAGAGAGAGCAGCTGCATACTACATGTAAGTGAGGAGGGGAGGAGGAGGAGGAGGAGGAGGAGGACACTGATGCGAGCGAAGCCAGATTGGCCCAGTGGGCTACGCACTCAAAAAAAAGATGTTTTTGCAAAAACACAAAACAAAAAATTGTTTGTGAGTTACATTTCTAAAACAGATACTTGCTTTCCATTATGATTTTAATGAAGAAGACAACTCAAAAGGATTTGGTAAAAACCTAAATGTGTGTTTATGGTTCTGCTGCGCTTGTTCAAGTGAGAGGGAATGAATACTGCTGGAGGCCAACGTTGACCAGTGAGAGGAGACTCTCTCGCCTTCGTTTCAGAGATTCCTTCGTTCTCTCTCGTGAACACTTTATGCTTTCTATTCCAAAGAGTCAGTGCCTACATAGTTGGAGTTGTTTTCAATGGGGAATGACATTTGCAAAATTCAGTCTTCATATATCTATGAATTTTGCACTCAAAATCATTTTATCACTTCGTACTCTAAGACAAAACAAAATTCGCCGTACAAAATCGCATGAAACTTGAGTGTTTCATGAATAAACACAGCAAACAAGCATAAATGGTTTAATTGCAACGCGCCAATACGCAATATTTGACTAAAAACCAGGGTTTTTTGTTTTATAAAACTTGTACCATTACTGTGCACACATTTCTATGCAGCGTGACACCTGGAGCACAAGCTATTGATATCAGCTCTGCCTGCTGACCGTCCTCCTCGGGAGATGACAGTCTGTTCCTCTCTGTCTGGACTTCATTGTTGCCACAGCAGGAGAGAATTGTGTCACCTCGCACAAATACGGTGTTGAGAAGGGCAGGAGCAGATGGGTGTCCTTCCTTCTCAGCTGAATTAGCGTCGTCCTTCAGGCCTGTCCACGACAAACCACGGCCAACGACACCTCACTACTCTTCTCTCATTTGAACAATATATTCTTTGGAGGCTTCTCGAATTTCAAGTTTATAACCCAGTGGGCTTCTTCCATATGCATGGGAGCTCATATTCTTACTACTACTACTACTACTACTACTACTACTACTACTACTAATTATAAATAATAATAATAATAATAATAATAATAATAATAATAATAGTAATAATAATAATAAGTCACCTTCATTAGCCGTGAAATATCGTTAACTACTATGAGATTTAGGGCCTCTGTAACACGGTTTTTTCGCAATAACTTTTTATCTATGCATTCCATAAATATAACGCTTATTCAGAATACACATTACATGTACACAAATTTTGACTGCATTCTGCATTACGTAGGTTGAATAAATTTGGTACTTACAAAGTAAAAGTGACTTTTTTTGAAGACGGGCCAACTTACTCAGAGAAAAGGTTTCGAACGCACTCCGTTACTAACTTATGACAGCATTTCTTCCCTCTTTCTCGATGGATGATTGGCTATACATAACGAAGGCTATACCTCTGGCAACAATGACAAACAAATTTAAATACAAGCAAAGCAGCACACCTTTATGAACTCTGAAACCTCTCCACTGATAATTTGTCATAATGAACAAACCAACAAAATATACAAGACAAGCAGTCACACCTTTATTAACTCTGAAACCTCTCCACTGATAATTGTCATAATGAACAAACCAACAAAATATGTTAATAAATACAAAAACACTTCGATTATTAGTCTAACTCCCAAAATAAGTTTCTAAGAGATTACAGTCTACTTTATAGGTCACAATCAGATTGACAAGATGTAGGGAATAGTTGGTAATAAAAACATAGTAGACAAGCTTGATTGATAACTGCTATATCCAATGTCAAGCAATTTTTATTTATTGGCTATCTGCCTATTTACTGAAAAAAAAAAAAACTGCTGGTACCGTATATTGGCTTTAAACCTTCACCAATAATTATCGTCAGAATGATAACTTCATGAGGCTCCACCCACTTTGGCCTCGTTATAATTCAGGATAACATTGAAGGCTATCATGGGCATTGTTGGATTACAAAATTTAACTTCTGGCTATAAAAACTCATTTCTCGAGTAGTTGTAAGAAGTGCTAAATGATCCTCAAGGATCCCAGCAGTTGGCCTAAACGTTTAATTCATGTATATTACGCATATACTGTTGCGGCACTACTGCTACAGTAGTATTACTACGCTAGCAAAGATACCCCACCCACATCTATGTATCGTTCCGCCATTCATAAAGTCTTCGTCGGGTTTCAGGGCCGATAAAACAAGGAGAAAGTTTCTGTCTAGTTGATGGGCGGGGCAACATTTCGTCAAAAGGTGTTTACTTTGCTTACGTAATGAATGTTTTTCGACTCTTGGCTCGTAATCATTGGCCATGGCGTCGGCTAGATCATTTTTACTCTATAAAAATTAAAACTATCGGGTTTAGGTTATTGATAATGCTGACAAAATTTGTGTGTGGTTGTAAAATATACATATGTCAACATTCAGCTTCATCCGATGCTTTGACAAGGAGCAAAGTCCAAAAAACCTTGTTACAGAGGCTCTGAATCTCATAGTAGCCTTCTCAGCCAAGTCCATAGGGGATACAGTTGAATCGAGATTCTTCTTCTTCTTCTTCTTCTTCTTCTTCTTCGGAGAGAGAGAGAGAGAGAGAGAGAGAGAGAGAGAGAGAGGCGACGCTTATCAATATGTAGTGAGGGTCGTGTAGATATCGAAGTGATCATTTATTTTTTCCCCCAATCGTTGCAGCTCCCTCAGTCAGTCAGTCAGGCAGACGACGCCCTCTGCTCACGCGGCACGCCCGTTGGGAACCGCTGCTCTAGGACTTTGTCCATGGGTGTGGCACTGACTGACCTGTCCCTTGCTGCTTCTGCACTCTCTAATGACCTTTCAGCCTTTATATATAGTATTACCTTATGCTTAGGCCAAGATCCTTACGAGTTAAGAAACGCGACCACTTGAAGTTGACGCTGTGTTAATATTTCACAGTCATCAGAAGTGAATAGGCCAGTGTCATTGCACGATGCAACTTGAACCTGAGTTACGTACGAAAGTGTTGTACTTAATCTTACCATTAGACATAATATAGGAACAAGTGGAAGGCGGCTCTATTCTTGGTGGATAGCAGGTTATTTTAGACAAAAATCATCGTGAAAAGAAACGTATGAGATTCAAACATTCGCGAAGTTCAGTCAACAGATTTCAATTGATTTTTGCTATGCATAAGAGCCTCCCCAGCAGTCACGGTGATAAAATCAGATTACTAATTGACGTTTTATGTTTTAATCAAAGCAAAGAGAGGCTGTGAATTCATCCTTTCGCACAATGGTCAGAAGGAAGATTGCAAAGGAAGGGCCTACCAGATTCCATGTAAAGCTCACTCACTCCAGAGAGATTCTGAATCTCCTGGAATGTCTGTAGAGAATATCCATACCCTCCCCAACTTCTCTCTCTCTCTCTCTCTCTCTCTCTCTCTCTCCTCTCTCCGTCTCTCTCTCTCTCTCTCTTCTCTCTCTTTCTAGATTCTGCACGACACGTACATTATTTTAATATACAGAGTTTTGCATTTTATGAACGTAATTACTGCAGATATTTTCAGCTGTTTAGTCAGCTGAGTTCACACACCAAGGTTATCGTTATGACTGAAAACCACCCAATGCCAAATATCGTCCTCTTGTGTTCAGGTGATCAGATTATATTTTGAACGGAATTTAGTATCAATAATCAGATTTGTTGTTTAACGGGATTACTATATCAATATTTTCTTAAAACTCAACAATAAAAGCGACCATCTTGTCCTTATACTTACTTGAAATTCAGAATCAGCATAATTTTCATTATGTTCGCAAGAGCAGGAAGCAGGAAGAACATGCAATACCTAAATAGCTTCGCAACAACTGACGAATTTCCTCATAACTGCTGAAGACCGAGCAATTGCAGGGCATGTTACGTTACACTACCACGAGTGTCCAATTATCAACAGATTCATCATTGTTGCATTTATTGCAAAGCATCCTATAAACGTAGCAATTCAATTCAGGTGTGTCATGTCAATCCCGCATTCAGTCATTTGTTGTCGGACGGACAAATACCTGACTGATACCATCTGCTATCTCTGGCTCATGAAACTGTATCAAAATGCGCAAATGTAAAAATTATAATTCAATTATATCATCAGTTTATCGTAATGATTACTTATGAAAAGTATCTTCACTTATGAAAATGTATCTTTGCTTATGAAAATTATCCCCGCTTGTGGAAATGTCAGGCATTTGGGGCACTGTAAAACCCTGTACACAAGCACAGGCGTAATGCCATCCGGTCATCTTCATTATTATCATCCGCTAAATTTCGTACACATGATTAGTTAGAGATGACCAAATTTCCCTCAGGGTTGTAGAAATCCCGAATCTCAGATCATAAGTTGCTAGACATTAGCAAAACCAATCGTATCAGTATCAGTCATGTTTTCCTGCTTAGCAACTCAAGTTTTCGATGCACATTATTAGTTTCATAATAACATGACTAAGTCTCCCTCAGAGTTGTATAACACACGAATGCCTGCTCATAAATTAACATCTAACTTATTATTCTTGCTTTCCTGCAAAGCGACTCACGTTCTAGATCAAGTAATAACTGTACCGAGTGTCAGAGAAAATGCATAGATCTTGGATCTTAGAAAAAGGACACTGAAACTAACGCAGTATCTGTTGCTTCCTTTCTCTTGTCAGATGAAGATTTTCTTTCGCTCTGGTGACTCTGGGGCTTGCGGCCCTGATCGGCTATAATTCGTCAGCAGTTGAAGAAGAAGAAGAAGAGAGGGAGGGCGCTGGAAGGGTGCATGGGTAAGTGTCATGAATTGAGCTCTAATTTAATATAGTCTACCAAGATTGGTTGGCTGTGACCTCTCTCTACGAGAGCTAGTCAAGGGTGGCCTTAATGACCCCTCTAGAGCTATAAAGACATGAATTGACCTCATTTGAATGAAGTGACCAACGTAGCTACTTAACTTTTCGTGGAAAATAGTATAGTTCCGTAGACCTTAATTGGGGAATGTTATCAATTCATTTTTGGCCTCACTTCTTGTTGAAGATATGTCCTGTGATCGCATTTCATTCACGCGAAGAAAACCCTCTACTTTGCAGGGAAAACCATACGGTTTTCATTACCCCTGACTGAGGAATGATATCAATTTATTCCGCCTGAGTTTTAATGGTTGATGTAGTTACTCGACTTTTCTTTAGGAAAACGGGTGATGGAAACTGTCAGTTTAGCAGTGATGTTTTTCTTCTGAGAATTTCGAGTCACAAATATTTGTTAACCGAGAAGAAAGTAATTAAGGGCCTTACATTAAAATACGAATATATATATATATATATATATATATATATATATATATATATATATATGCAGAAATAAAGCATAAAAAGTATTCATTTATTTATATATAATATCTATTTCCTCTTGACCGAAGCAAGGTCCTTTAAATATACTCCGAGTATATTTAAAGGACCTTGGACCGAAGTATGGTCACTGACCAGTATTAACGAGGATGAGCGGGGTTGGCGGCTGCCGTTTTTCCGTAGCTGCTTATCCGCCGTTCTCTAAACATATTGTATGAAAGAAAACTGATGTAAAGAATACAATTGAACCCTATACTATTACTACAGACCCTTAAATATTAGAAAACTGCCAACTCTTTCCCCAATAAGATAATGATAACAGCATAGCATAAATAATTCGTTTGAAGAAACTCACTAAATATTTCCTCCTTTTAATTAAAGACTCCTTAAACAGTTGCGGAGTTATAACTGTAACACTGCTCGTCGTACTCGACGGCATCGTCAGTACAATTCCCACGATGTAATTACAATCACTTCTTCATATATACAACTATATATAAAATTTAAAAAAATGAGGCCAATAAAAATACAAACAAGGGATTATTTCTGTATTATTTTTTGCAAAAATAAAACACAAAAAAATAAAACTGTTCCAATTTATGTAAATGAAAAATATAAGTCATATCACAATTCTATTATAGTTACTATAATAATTACAATAATATAAGTATTACTAACCTATATGTACATTTATTCTATTTCAGTTTTTAATTACATTTAACATTTCTTCTGATGGTTCAAAAGGTTCAAAGTGTTCATCACAGCACTCACTAATTCGTATTAGTGACTTCACTGTTTCTAACTTTAAACTATTTCTCTGCTTCCTTTTGATTAAGTTCAGCTTAGAAAATAATCGTTCTGCGTCTGCATTGCAGGTAGGAAGAGAGATCACTTGAAAGGCAAATTTTCCCAGACATTCAAACTTAGGTGCTCCAGTCTCATCTGTAATTTGTAAAATATATTGAAAGAATTTATCTGTATCATGCAGGAAACCCTTCACTTCCTCTTTGAATGGATCCCTAGGGATTGACCGCCACTCGTCATCAACTGTGTTGATACGTGGCACTTCTTTGGCCATATCATTTAATGATGGCACCTCTGTTCTCCGGGAGCGGTCCAAAACTGCTTTTGGGTGTAAGTGTGCTGCACTTCTCCAGAGACTATTGTCGAAATCAACTCGTGATCTTATTTCATTGCATGCAACTAATGCAAACCTTTTACATATATCTTTTACATCATTTATCATGTTCCCTCGTTGGTACTGTTCTTGATTAAAAAGTTCATGCAAAGTTACACCAAAATAAATTTGGTTGACAGGGACATGTTTTGAATTATCATTGGGATCTATCAGGTGAAGCCTTGACCGTGTGGTGCTGCCAGGATGATAAAATATACTTAAAACAGTTATGTATACAGCCTAAATCTTTTCTTGTAAAAGGTGTAAAGTGGGTCCCTTTGACCGAAAAATAAGATTAAATGTATTTGGGAGAATGTAGTCAAGGAAATTTAAATACAAGAAAACTGATGGGTCATTAAGTGCTTCATGTATCTTGTCAACAGCGTTAAGTCTTTCTTCTAGGAAAATTCTATTGAAATAGAGTTTAAGTAGTTGCCAGTGCTCCAAAATTCGTCTCACAGCCATGTGAAGCCATAGCCAACGAGTAGCACTTGGGTGTAATATTTTGTGTGGCTTAACATTGCAAAACGATTGATACTCTTTAAACTCATATTTTCTTTTGGCACTGTGGGCAAAGAAATTAAATACATTTCTTACCAAGTCCTCACACGCTCTGGGGAATGTCTTGGCCGCTTCACTGGAACACAGATGTATTGTATGTGCAACACATTTAGATATACAAATACCAGGGCATGCATTCTTCAGCCTGCTACCTACACTATTGACGGAACCCATGATGTTAGAGGCTCCATCTGCTGCAAAGCCTATGAGGTTTGATAGAGGAATGAAATTAGAGTTAAAACAATTCATGATACTATTAAATAGAGCTTCTCCCGACGCACACCCATGATTGTCATATACTATATTTACTAAATCTAGCAATGCAGAAGTAATCTTACGTTCCACAGTGTCATAGAATTTTACAAGTATGGCACATGCTTTATTAGTGGAACAATCTGTTGTTTCATCTATTATGATACTAAATTTGTTGCTTTGCAATTTCTGACTTAGCTTTCCTGCAACATAGTTACCATATACATTGGCTAAGCTAGTACACTTTGTCCTTTTTAGTGCCATGTGCGCCGCTATTTTGGAGTCTGGAAACATATTCTTGTTAAGTGGCATGATGTCTTCACACATACTGAAAATGAAGAGAGAAAATATATGAACAGTTATGGTCTTACGGCATTAGATGGATTTTTTTATAATGAGAACTATATAAGTACCCTAATTATATGGTTTAAACTAGTTGTCATAGTCCTTTGACTTTAGATATAAATAAATTTGCAATATTCAACGGTGCTTCATAATTTCTATTACATTTACATGCAACACACATTAAATAAACAATTATTGTACCTGAATGGTAAGTTGTGTTTACTTATCAACACCAAAAAGAGAAGAGTTGCGTATGCAACACCATTAAGTATTCCAGTCTCTTGGTCTTCACCCTTGGATGGGTCTCCCACATGTGCATCATCAGCTGCTATGCCTTCTGCGTTTGTTAACGTTTGCAATGTGAATCTGTAGTATTATATAATGATATTGTGAGTGTAAGTTATTATCCACTTTTATGTTAATTCATAACAAACAACAAGACTATCTATCCGATGCCCTAAAGAAGCAATTACCTTAGAACATCGATGCCATTTCATGGATAAAATTTCAGCTCTCAGATGTTTCAGACACACATGACAATAAGCTTGTTGTGGAGAGTTTTCCACTCTTGCTAGCCAGTCTTTAAACAATGTGTTAAGAAGCCATTTATCTTGAAATTTAGGTCGTGGAGCCATAATCTGCATATATAGCACCAGTTCAAGTTTTAAGCACAGTAATGAGTAATGGTTTAAGTAACAAATAAGTATCAAATGCAAAAGAACAGTCTCACTTGCAGTTATGATCGCAAAAAAAAAAAAAAAAAAAATCAGAGCAGCTGAATATGTCTACCACTTGTGTTTTTTTTTTATTAACACTCAAGTTAGTCCATAATTCTAAAGTCCCTTGTTAAAAAATAGAAAACAGTTTATGTATTAAAATAAGAAACTAATGTGTCAGTGAATTACGTGGTATTAGCTTTTCTGGCTTGGAGACAGAGCACCTAGGGATAGCCTTCTTTGAAACGAAGGAATTTGATGAGCATGCATTTGTGAGGCCGATACCTGTTCAAACAGTTGCCATGTGGATCTTAGGGTGTGGCGGATGTATACATCTGTTTGTGCGTGCAATGATGGGTCCAACTGGTCGAGACACTTAAGAGATAGCACACATTCTTTAGAGATAAGGAGGGAGACGGTTCAGAGGACATCAGATGCTGGTACAGACTCCATCAAAAAGATGGGTCCCATGTCATTATTCTAGAGACGGGATACTCTAAGTTTGACTATCGAAATGTAGTAGTTGACAATTTGAGATTTTGGGGTGATTACTTAGACTAATTCAGGAGAGTAGAATGACAATTTACAATTCTTTTGTGGGTCAGACTTAGTTCTTAAATATGACCCTTTTTTTTTAATTACTTTGTTCCATTTTATGTTCATCTGATTTGGGAAATAAATAGCATATTTCTGTATTTACTTGAACTCATTAGCCTTGTTTGATATTGCTTGCAGAGAGAGACCGGCTAGCTACTGAAAGGTAAGAGTTGCCACTTACGTAGTTTTCATAGGGGGGGTAATAGATTTTGGTGGCAGCGTTTAAAAAGCTTTATATACATTTTATAGGCTGTAGGTACGCTAACGAAGAGACTGGTGGCTAGTTAGACATATATTTTTTGGTAGGAAAAGGGTTATAATTATGTCACAGGCAACTCAGGGTTTTTCTTTGCTGATTCAAGAGTTTCATGTTCGAGGCAGTGGCTCTCTCTCTCTCTCTCACCACACCTCAGATAGTTTAGCCGATTAGTGATTCGTGAAAACTAGTGTCCTGAAGTTATGGGGAAAAAGTTTAATTTTTGACATATTAAAGTGTTTAGTGGGTGTGGTGAATAGGTTACGCATATGTGCAATGCGTATACAACTTTGGGTTCCAGTCATATGAAGATGTGAGTGTAATTTTATTGTTTCTTTTTTTTTCCTTTTTTTTGTTCTCTTTTTATTGATGATGAATTTGTTCAAAGTGTATTTTTATTTCGATGTCTCTCGAGATTCGATGGACATTGGAGAGATTTTGTAATAACATGAGTGAGGTTTTTTTTTTTTGGTTATTGTGAGTTATGCCTTGGAGAGAGAAAGAGGTGAGAATCTGAGAGAGTGAGACAGAGGTTGGTTGCTAGGCGCTTGGTGTGTGAGAGAGAGGGGTGGTTTGCTAAGGGAAGCGCTTTTACACTTATTTTTCTTATCTCCTCCCTGTTTTTTTGTGTGTTATTTTTGTGTGACCTTGTTCTGCAAACAGCTGTTGTGGGATGTTTACTGGGCGTGGTGCATGTTTGTTTTTTTGTTATCTTTTATTGGGAGAAGTTTGCATTAATATTTCTGGACTGGGTTTTGTGTGTATATAAATACATTAATGTTATTGAGGTCAGGAAATGTCATAAAACACGAAAGCTTCTGTAAAAATAGAAAAATGGCGGACGCAAAGGGTGCTATGACTGGTTCATCACGTCACGAGCGTTAGTGCATGTGTAAGTCCATTTAGGGGAATTGTAGATGGAACGCTTTTGAAGCCAGTGCAAATCTTTATTGAAGGTGTGAATAATTATTTAAGCGCAAAAAACATAACGGATGAGGTGGAGGCATTTAGAGAGGCGAAACTTTGTTAGATTTCAATAAGGGTGACCTCTCCCATCGTTGCTGTAGTTTCCAATTTGCCAAATGTCGTACCTGGGCTGATTTGCAAGCATTTTTAAAAGCAGCTTATGGCTCAAAGGGACACAGGGATATGGTGAGGGACCTCAGGGGTCTATATAAGATACAGGAAGGTACAAATAGCCTCGTAGAACATAGTTCAAAGCATTTTGACTCATCGGCAGAATGGGTAGGGAAATTGAAAACATCTAAATGGATTACAGGAGGTAGTGTATCACTTGACAATTTACATAAACTGATCTATTTTTCGATGCTCTTGCATGATGTACCGGATGCAATAGTGGATAGTTTTGATGAAAAGATTGAACCTAGTTCAGACAAAGAATTACATTATGCCCAAATTGAGAAACATATGTTTAAATGTCCCACTGTAGATAGTACAATTTTTAATGGGACAGGCCCGAGAAATAGGGTGCAAAGGGACAAAGAATTTTTACTCCCCGTTTGTGTGCAAAAGTTGAATATAACAAAAGATCGATCGATCAAAGGCAACAGCAGTTGCGCTGTTTCAATTGTAATAAACCAGGGCACACAAAGAAAATATGTAGAGTTAAATATTGTGGAATGTGTAAGAGTGCGGATCACTATTGGCAATCTTGTTCGTCTCAGATACGGAAATATGCGAGGCCTACACCTCAAAGATCTGGAAGTTATAATGTGAGGACTTCCCGGGTAGGTCAAACCAGAGGGCAAAGAGATCGGCGAAATTTTTGGAAGGCTGATCAACAAAAAGGGTACAGGTGATTAGCACGTGCCATTGTGGTCTCGTGGAGGACGCCACAGAGCCTAGGCCTATAGTTTGCACAACAGTGGAGGACGTTGATATCCCAGTATTCATAGATACTGGCGCCAGCGTGAACTTGATGGATCATAATTTGTATCAATCCATGTTCTCCCATTACCCTTTGAAACCCTCAACAGAGATGGTGTGTAATGTGCAAGCCCATAGATTAAATACCCTGGGTTGTGTTCAAATAGAGTTTACTCTCGGTGACAGAGTACTAACAGAACCATTTTTGGTAATGAAAGGGATTCTGTTGGGCAACAGACTTTTGCTGGGTCATCCTGCATGTAGGAGACACAAGATTTCGATCCATGCGGATGTTAATGGGATGACAGTCGGAATACCTGGTGTTTTTCTTCCTTATGAGGACGTGATTAGAACTGAGGATATGGAGATTATTGTGAAAGGGGATGTGTTTGGTGATGCTAATAGTGATGATACTGGGGTTATGGGGAGTGGTAAAATTAAAACCCACATTGGTGATATGGGAAATGATTGCGGGGATTCTATTGGAGTTCACGGTGGTAACAATTTTGGTGATGATATTATGGGTGGTGATACTGATACTAATATTGATGTTATTTCTGATACTAACATTGGGGTGGATGTAATTAGAACTAAGGGTGGTGATGTGTACGATATGTTCTTCGGCCATGCGCTGCACCGCTGCCGAGCATGCATCCGTTATCTGTAATTCTGTATACGCTGTTGCGAGTCAGTTGGCTCCCGAGTGTCCTGTAATAAAGTTCAGTCTCCAGGACGTTGTGTCATTGCAAACCCAACATGGCGCAGTGAGTAGGATGAGGACCAAGCCATGCCCCAGATACGTCGACCACCCCAGGCCACGCCGAGGCGTGCCTCACCTGCAATGCCAAGGGCCTTGTCACAGGCCATCATGCAAGCACAGACGTTATTTGCAGACCAGCAGCGTGCCATCCATTCCCTTCAGGATGCCCTTCCCGGTTCAGGAGCACGTGCCGGTAAAGTTCCTGTCTCTGCTGCCCCTGAGAAGTGTGAGGCGGTAATGTCCTCGGCAGCGTTCAGATCCTGGAGACGTTCGATGACGTATTGGATTCACCTTAACAAGTTCCCGCCGCAGGATGTTGTCCTGCACATTAGGCTCAACTGTGTACCGGCGTTGCAATGTGCACTGGACGCTCGGTATTCAGATGCCAAATGGAATGCCCTCGCCCCAGACGCGGCTCTGGACGCCATCGGGAATATTGTGTTGCGGTCGTCAAATCAGGCAGTTCAGTGGTCTGAATTCTTTGCCCTCGCACAAGGGCGCGAGGAATCAGTGAGCGACTATTTTTCGAGGTGTGCTCAGAAGGCCACCGACTGTGATTTTGAGTGTCCCAAATGCGGGGAGTGTTTAATAGAGTACATGCTGTTGCGGAAAATAATGGTAGGCCTCAGTGACCCTGTATTAAAGAGGCATGTTTTTCAGGCATATGAGACATTTAAAAGTGTAGATGCCCTTCAGGCACTGTGCTGCACTTTCGAAGCTGCACGCCAAGATGTTGAAAGTGTCCCGCGCGTGCTATCATGAGAGGGAGTCTGCTGGCGCCTCGAGTGATGACGTCACAGGCATTGATGACGTAGAGCCAGACGTTGCGGTGTTGCGCGGCAATTCCAATGTGAAGCGTTGCGGAAATTGTGGGGGGCGCCATCCCTTTGGTCGAGCGTCATGCCCAGCAAGAGGTATGACGTGCCACGGGTGCCAAAAGGTAGGGCACTTTCAGAAATGCTGCAGGAATACGAAGAAAGCGCCGCTTGCCTCGAGTTTAGCGATTGTTGCAGACACGCACCTCTCCCCCCACCCTACAATCAAGGCTTGTGTTTCCCATAGAAACGGGAATTCAGTATCCACACTCGTCGTAGCAGACACAGGAGCACAGATCTGCGTTGCCGGACCCACGATTCTCTCAAGACTGCAAATAAATTCCCTGGAGTTGCAGCCGCGAACAGGTCTGAGGGACGTAGCTAATCTCCGAGTGAGATGTCTTGGATCAACGGCATGCTTCATTGATATAGGTGGGCGACGCACGAAGCAGGAGGTTTACTTTGTGCCGACGGCCAAGAACTTCTATATATCGCTGAATGCTTGTAAGGAGCTGGAAATAGTACCCCCTGACTTCCCTCACCCCTACCATCTCGTTGCATCAGCTGATGTGCTTAATGAAGACGTCGCACGGCCTAACTCCCCTAAGACAATGAAGCCAGCCACCTTACCCATCCCGCCTGTGAAGGAGAATATACCGAGACTTGAGGAATGGTTATTACGGCATTTCTCTTCAACAACCTTTAATACAACCAGGGAACCGTTACCTGTCATGACGGTCAAGCAGCACCACATCCATTTGTTGCCTGATGCCATGCCTTATGCCTGTCACACGCCCGCGACAATCCCTAAGCATTAGGAAGAGGAGGTCAAGGCTCAACTTCCAGCGCCTCAACGCCCACTGTCTTCGGGAAACTCATCATACACCGGCACCCTTCGACATGATTTCAAGCATCCCCATTCATACGTACAAGACTACGGCGGATGCCCACTGGGGTTTCCATCAAGTGGAATTGGACGAAGACAGCCGCCCGCTTACGACCTTTATCACTCCATGGGGACGATACCGTTATCGTAGAACACCCATGGGTCACTGTTCGGCGTCGGACGCCTACACAAAAAGGTTTGATGATGCCCTGCAAGACATCACCAGAAAGCATAAATGCATTGACGACACTTTGCTATACGATCACAGCATTGAAGAGGCGTTCTGGCATGTATATGAATTCCTGTCAACGTGTGCCTCTGCAGGTATCACACTCAAGCCCGAGAAGTTTAAATTCTGCAAGAGAGAGGTCACTTTCGTCGGTTATTACCTGGGATGGGAGTCATACAAACCCACAGACGAACGACTAGACGCCATTCGTAACTTCCATATGCCAGAGAAGCCCTCCATCACGGATATTAGGTCGTGGTTCGGGTTCGTGAATCAGTTAGCTCCCTTCCTTGCAACGGCGCCCATCACGGAGCCCTTTAGGGACCTCCTCAGAAAGCCCACTGGAAAAAAACGTTTACTGGGATAGTCAGCTACGTGACAAACTCCGGCAGGCACAGGAGGTCATCTGTCAATTAGCCAAGGACGGCTTGGCATATTACGACAAAACACGCCCTACGACGATAATGACGGATTGGAGTAAAGAAGGTATCGGGTTCGTAGTCCTTCAGCAGTATTGTATTTGTCAGTCAGCTGACAGCCCCTTTTGTTGCAAGGGCGGCTGGCGCCTTGCCCTGTGTGGTAGTCGACACCTCACCTCCTCTGAAGCTGGGTATGCCCCCGTAGAAGGAGAAGCCCTGGCAGTTACCTGGTGCTTGCGGAAGGCCAGGCTGTTCCTACTTGGGTGTCCTAATCTCACCATCATCACGGACCACCGTCCTCTCGTCAAGCTGCTGGGTGACAGAGCCCTCAAGGACGTCATCAACCCGAGATTATTCAACCTGAAAGAGAAGACACTCCAGTTCAAGTTCCACATGAAATACCTGCCCAGAAAAAGGAACACTGCCGCGGATTTTCTTTCAAGGTACCCGACCATGCGAGCACCCCGCGAAGCTTCCGACGTGGATTTGGAGGACAACATTCAAGTGGCAGTGGCATGTGCAACCGTGGCCGCCTTGGAACCGGATATCATCGTGTTGGATGAAGACTGCATCAGGAGCGCCGCATCTAACGACCCTGTATATCAGCTCTTGCTTGCAAGGGTTGCAGCGGGCGACTGGCCCCAACAGAAGTCGCAAGAACTCGCTTGCCTTCGCCCCTTCTTCAGCGTTCGGGACCGGCTAGCCATCAACCAGGATCTGGTGACATACTCAGTGGACCAAGGATGTGTTCGCTTGGTTATACCCGAGGATTTACGCCGCCAGGTAGCCGCTAACCTACACGCAGGACACCAAGGCCTCGACTAGATGCTTAGAAGGGCCAGGCAGTCGGTCTATTGGCCGGGAATAGAAGGGGACCTTCAGCATTGCCGCGCCCGATGCACTTCATGCGATGAACACGCCCCCTCACTGCCTCCTGAAGAAATGATCACACAGCCGCCTACGGAATATCCCTTCCAGCAAGTCGTCGCAGATATGTTCCAGATAGAAGGCAGTGTATACATGGTGTATGCGGATAGACTAACAGGTTGGTTAGAAGTGGCTCATTTCCCCAATGGGGCCACGTCTAACAAAATCAGTAATCACCTTCGATCATATTTCTCGCGTTGGGGAGCCCCAGAACAAATATCAACTGACGGAGGCACGAACTTGGCCAGCGAGGAGATGGAGGCCTTCTTCAGGAGATGGGGAGTCAAGGTCCGGCTGTCGTCGGCCCAGTATCCCCAGTCTAACGGCAGGGCAGAAGCAGCTGTCAAATCGGCGAAGAGGCTACTCCGGGAAAATACGTTAAAGGGTGGAGCCCTTGAGTCGGACAAAACAGCCCTGGCGATACTTCAGTATCTCAACACTCCTCTCAGGGAAATTAACAAGTTGCCGTCTCAGCTTGCAACGGGTCGCCAGCTGCGCGATGGGGTACCGACGGCCAGGAGACACCTGTTAGTAGACAGATATTGGAGGCAGACGATACGTCGAAGGGAGTTACAAGTGGCAAGGTCGCAGGAGGCGATGCGCATCCCTGGCACTACCAGAAGACTGCCGCCCATCGAACTAGGTACCCATGTACGCATACAAAACCAAGCTACCAAGCAATGGGGTCGAACGGGCATAGTAAGAGAAACAAAGCCCCATCGTCAGTAACACCGTCAAGCTTAACGGGAGCGGCAGGCTGTCAAAAAGAAACAGACGACACCTGAGAGTCATCGCTCTGCCCTCTGGCACGCCCATGTCTCAGCACGAGTCCTCCGCAAACCATACCCCGACAGAACAGGGGACACGCACCACACAGGAGCCCAACATCGTTAATAGGCCCAGAACAGCCGCAGGTAAACCCAAGTGGCTCATAGACTTTGTAGAGTGATGTTATTATCTTTTGTATGCAATTGCATCAGGAATTGATATTTCTTTTCAGAGAATTTATGTATTTTATTTAGTTTTTGTGTATGCATCGAGAAGTCAGCTTTAATTTTTTGTTTCTTCTCTTGTCTCTCATTTCTCATTGATCTTAGGGCATTTTTCCCCTTTTTATTTTTTGTCATGTATAAGAATGTTCTTGGGGGGGGGGGGGGGATGTACGATATGTTTTGTATTTTTTTTTCCCCTTTTTATTTTTGCCATGGATAAGTATATTCTTGAGGGGGGGATGTACGATATGTTCTTCGGCCATGCGCTGCGCCGCTGCCGAGCATGCATCCGTTATCTGTAATTCTGTATACGCTGTTGCGAGTCAGTTGGCTCCCGAGTGTCCTGTAATAAAGTTCAGTCTCCAGGACGTTGTGTCATTGCAAACCCAACATGATGTTTATGGGATTTTGGAAAGGGGAGGTACTAACCACAAATATAAAGGTGTTTTATCGGAAGATATTGTGTTAATGCCCGTTTCAAAGACTATGGTAAAAGTCAGATTGAGGGAAGTGAGAAAACCTACGGATGTGTGTGTTATTGAAAATAGCGAGAGGTTTAGAGGGGTTATTAGCACGGCTTCGGTGAACAGTGTATCCAAGAATGGGATTACATGGTTAGAATTATTACACTGTATTGATACAGTTAGGAAATACCAAAGGAATACATATATATTGGATCTCCAAGATTGGAGTAGTGATAGTGGTTGAGTGGCTATCGTAGAGGGGAAAACCACCTGAGTTTTCAGAGGCAGAAATGCAATCAAGGAAACGAATATTTAGAGAACATTTAGCTAATGTAGATTATAGTGAGCATGTTGAAGCGATAAGCGAGCTTTTGCTTGGCAGAATTTGGGGATACGGTAGCCTTACAAGGTGATAAATTGGGGTTGACTAATGTGTTAGAGCATAAGGTAAATTTGGAGAGTGGCACAAAACCTATTTATATTCCTGCATATCGCATACCTTTCAAAATCAGAGAACAGGTAGAGAAAGAGGTCGATAGATCGGAGGAAGAAGGAATCATTAGACCTAGTGTGTCTCCTTACAACTTTCCCTTGTTAGCGGTGCCTAAGAAGGACGGTTCTGTCCGTGTATGCGTCGATTTTAGACGTTTAAATGAAAAGATGATCCCTGACCGCTATCCAGTCGCGTGCATACCAGATCTTTTTGTTGAAATCGGGGGACATAATATTCATAGTTCAATTGATTTGGCGCAGGCTTTTTTGCAGGTCCCTCTTAGTGAAAGTAGTAAGGAATATACCACTTTTTCAGTGCCCAAGGGACACTATGAATTTACATGTATGCCGTTCGGTTTATCAGGCAGTCCGATGACTTTTACCAGGTTGGTAAATACAGTTTTGCACGGGTTATTGGGTAAAAATGTTTTCGTATATATGGATGATATATTAGTCGCAACTGACACGATCGCAGTACACCTGGAAGTGCTTACAGAAGTACTTCGGAGGCTTAGATTAGTGGGGTTGAAAATTAAGCTAGCTAAGTGTTCGTTCTTGATAAAGAAAATCACATATCTAGGCCATGTCATATCTAAGGAATGAGTTAGAGTAAATGACGATAAAGTCAAAGCAATAGCGAATTTTCGCACCCCGAGATCAAAGAAAGAGATTAAGTCATTCCTGGGTATCGCCGGTTACTTCAGGAGGTTTGTGAAAGGGTTCTCTAATATAGCAGCTCCCCTAACAGATGTATTGCGGGAAGACGTTCAATTTCAATGGAGGGAACCCCAGTTGGAGAGTTTTGAAAAGCTTAAGGACGCGTTAATGAATCCCCCTGTTTTGAAGTTTCCAGATGATAGCAAACCTTCCACATTAGTGACCGATGCCAGCCAGGAGGGTATAGGTGCTTGCCTTATGCCAGAGTTTGATGGGAAATTCCATCCCATAGCCTTTTATAGCAGGAAGTTCAGGACAAAGGGCAGCAATGAGAGATCAATGGATACCATAGATAAAGAAGCCTTTGCGATAGTGTCAAGCTTGGTTCATTTTAAAATGTTACTGATGGGGAATAAAGTAGAAGTCCTTACAGACTACAAACCATTATTGGAAAAGCTCAAATATATAGAGAGCAAATTTAATGTAGTTGCAGATGCCCTTAGTAGAAGTTTTCATGACATGGAAGGATTTCAAGTTGCACAAGTCACTAGCGAGTCTATACAATGGGATATATCTCTCATAGAGCAAAGGCAAGATGAAGACAAGATTCTAGCAGACACAAAAGCGTTTCTTAGAGGGGAATTAGTCAGGAAACGTTATAAGTTGCCTTTTTCGGATTTGGAGTTAGAAGGTAATCTATTAGCTAGGAAAATTAAATATAAATTGAGAACCAGTGAAAGTAAAGGGGATACGACACAGATCGTAATTCCGAAAGTCCTAATTCCAGTGCTTTTGGATATAGTTCATTGCAGGTTCGGTAGTCCACACTTGGGAGTAGAAAAAACGTATAATGAGGTTCGTGCTAAATACATTTGGGAAAACATGGGGAAAGATGTGGAAAATTTTGTGAGAAACTGTACAGTGTGCAACGCATGCAAGCCTGCAAGGATAACTTCATGTAAATTAGGATCATATCCTATACCAAGTAGACCTTTTCAGAGAATACATATGGATATCCTGGGAAATTTTTGTGAGCCTAGATATGCGAATAAGTACTTGTTAGTGATAACAGATGAACTTACAAGGATGGTAGAAATTTTCCCACTTAAGCATAAAACGGCTGAAGAAGAAGTAGCTGTGGCATTTTTCAATGGTGTCATTTGCAGATACGGCTCACCCGAGGTTCTATTGACCGACAATGGTAGAGAATTTGTGAACATGACTCATTTGGAACAAGAAGCACAACCAAAGGAGCCATTGTCTTGAAATTCCAGACGCTTCCAAAGAGTATTATTAAGGCGTTCACCATCAGGAGGAAGAAGCAAGAAGAGGAAATAAGGCGAAATACAGAAAGAAGAGATCTCACTAATCAAAAATCAAAAATAAACTTATGAATTGATCAATGGATAAAAATGTATTAAAATGAAAGAGCACGAGAGTGAGTCACCATTGCAACTCCTCATGATCAGCATTTATTAAAAAAAACCATTACATTGACAGTGAAACCAGTGATGCCTCGGAGATCAGTTCGGATGCTTCTGGTACAGACAGGTTAATTGAACAACCGCTATCATGACACCAAGGGAGTCTTGACGCTATGCAGGTGCGCACCTTCTGCACGATTTCCTCTCTCTCTCCAAACAATGCAACATTATAAAAGGGTATCATAATTCAAACAGGAAACCCAAATAACCCTGGGGGTCGGACAAAACCCGTCCACCCCTTTCTCTACAATAACTAGACATTAATTAGTCATAAAATAGGTAATCAAAAGTCATAATGTCTCCCCACACCAGTATACCTATCTCCAGATCCGTCTGTAGAGAGAGAGAGAGAGAGAGAGAGAGAGAGAGAGAGAGAGAGAGAGAGAGAGAGAGAGAGAGAGAAGGAAATCCCCAAAAATAAATTACAAACAAACCAAAACGCTATAAATCAATTCTCCTGGAATAAAGTCATATTAAAGGATATTTGTGAAACAAATGTTTAAGATACTAAATGACAAAGCCACACTTGGGCTTAAATACACGCTTACCCATTTCAGCACTAATCAAACACAAAGAAATAACACATTATTGTTCTTGAAAGAGGCTGTTTGTAAGCCCAGTTATCTTTCCTATGTTATGTAGGGAACAACCCACACATACATAGACAGTGGGGGGTCGTCAGTAGGCACTGTAGAACTGCAGCACCCGCCATAGATTACATGTACATGCACAAAATTATTAATATATACTTGAATATGAGACATTAAGCATAAATTATCGATATTCCTTAAAAAATTATTTCCATTCTCTTGTTTTTATATATAAACTGCGGTGCTCAACACTTATAATTTTGCAAGCAGAGTAATAATGTTGTAGCCAGCCCGCGCGTAAAGGTGACGGGAACACTGTCCTATCGAGCAGTGTCATTCTACCTGTTGGAGGGAGAAGGTGTCCTTTGAAATTCGTCGAAGCTCAATTAATATGTAGCTACAAATAGTGATAGTGATCAAATTAATGACAATACTGATGAGGTGTAATGTAATGCAGAATAATCAACTCAGTAGCAAGTTGCAGCACTTAGTGAAGGAAAAATAACCACATAAATGTCAATGAGTAAAATTCAAAATAGCTTTCGGCAGCGGTTCTGCTGCCTTCCTTAGTGAGAGAGAGAGAGAGAGACTGTGTGTGTGTGTGTGTGTGCATGCGTGTGTTTATGTAGTTAATATCAAGGAATTTTTTAAAAAATTATGTAATAAACAGCACCCGTGTGAATGATAGCCACGAAAATGAATGACATTCACTTGTAAATGTCACGGGTACCTTAAGTCAGTCATGATCACGAGACAATACGGCAGATATTCAGATGTTTACAAGTCTTTTTATATTATTTGAACGCCTGGACACCAAAGCTGCCAATACGAAATGATATCCAGTATTTTTCTAGTTATCCATTTTCTATCAAGACAATTTTCTACCTTAATAGAAAACGTAAAATATTTAATGGTAAACTATAGTAATCTAGTCTGCCTCTAGCCTAAATTTCATAATTAAATAAAATCACTTTGAAGATAAGATATTGATATTATTATATGGCGAAAGGCATTGCTAGTAGTGCAAGGAAGATTTATGCTTCCTATTCATGCTAAAAAGATGGCATTACGTGCTTTGAATACTAAATATAAGATATTTCTTATCATGTTATGGCATAACAAGATTGTACACTGAAGACATCTATTGAGTGTTATGACAATCTTCGGATGAAGTTTGGTTGTTTGAAGACGAAACTGTGATATATTGTTTTAGCAAGACCACGAATAAATCCTGTATGTCTATATATTATAACTTTTATTAAGGGAGTTCTATATATCTAAAATTGCACCTTGATATCAAGGGGACATTTTGAAGAACGTAAAATGTTTTAAGAATTTGACGGAGTTCGTTTTGGAAACAAACAATGGCTGTTCCTTTTCCAGAAAGGAAGCAGGATTGTCAACATAAACTGAGGCTTTAACACGCAATTCAGGCCAAATAACGATCCAAAAATGAGCAAATGACGTAGAAAATGCTAAATATTCTCTCGTTTGAAAGTCCTAACAGTTGGGATTCATGACACATCAATGACTATTCATATCAAATGTCATGAATCTTTTAAATTTTATTTTGATAGAAATTTTGCCGTTTTGGATATATATTCAATAAGAAAAATTGTTTCTGGTCGAAAGTACGTTTCGAGTTTGCTAAAATTCATGGAAATTCGAAGACTGAGGTTGAAATAAGTCTGGATTTGTTACTAAGGATTACCACCCTTAAAATTCCAGGATACGATAGGAAACCGAGAAGTAATGAGAATATGAATAATTATAATGGAATTATATATATTGTAAACGGATGCCATTTCCTTCAATTTGTATAAGAATTACACCCAATTTCTCCCTGCAAAAAGCTGAAAGTATACATTCGCATTTGGTAACCCTGTTACCCATATCAGTAACACCATCATTTTAAGTATCTCCTGATATATTTATTACTATTTTTCTTTATATGATATTAATATAGAGGATATTCTGACTTCATGACAGACCTAGGTGATAATTTGATCTTCATAACCTTCGAGAAACTCGAAGGACAAATAATCGTTCTTTTAGGTTATCAGTTTTACAAAAATCTCGTATATACAGACCCCTACCTTCAAGATGAAATGCGTTAATTTATGGAAATTTGTGTGCTAATGAAATGCGTCATCGAATTAGCTATTAGAACGTACCCAGTGATTGTTTTTTGAAATCATTTAGTCAGGAGAAAACCTACAAAGAATAGCAGTGCTGACACCCTGTAAGTACAATCTGTAACCCTGTAGCTAGCCATTCAAACCCTCGAAAAAAAAAAATAAAAGTACGAAGTGAAAGAAATATATAATTTATGTAAGGATTTGCCGAAATTAAAGCTCAGAATAATAATGTGAAACATTCTGTTTATAATCTCACCCAGTTTTGCCGCAGTTTAGATTACAATAGTAAGTGGAATACTCAAATCTTGTTAGTAATTCTAGGTTTACGCCGACTAACAATCCAGGGAGGTGAATGTATTACCAGAACCCACTTCGTGAATTCCCTAGGACAATTCAGGCATTTGGATTCAAATACTACTTTGTTAGGCACCAATAGGCATAAATAATTGGATACATACTTTACTTTCTTATGCAGTTATTATAACCTCTTATTCGGTCATTTTTATCTTGTCTCGATATCAAAAGTACAACAGTTTCTTGTTTGAGCACCTATTCTGCATAGGGCAGTCAAGAGATGGCGTCTTTAGTCCACGATTCTGAAATGAAATCCTGTCCAATCCAGTTTCGAGTAACGATTTTGCAGACGTCACAGTCACCTGAGGCCTTTCGGTACTTCGGGAAGAACGAGTCACCGGCATTTTAATGAGGAAATGCTAGTTTCCGAACTATCAAATGGTTTCCTCGTGTGTGAGGGTCACCCTTTTTTATTAAAAAAATGAATAAATACAAATTAAAATGAGTCTATCAGACGTTTCATGGAATATATTGCGTTCGTGAAAGCTACCTGAGATATATTGCACATAATTTTAAGCTTGCAATATCAATAATTGGAGTTTGGATGGCTGTAGTATTATCGTTTTTCAGATAATCTATAATGTTTAAGGAATTCTCAGCGTTATGTTGGTGGGCAGAGGATAGGATATTGCCTACCAAATATACCAATTTTTTTTTTTATTGTTGTGTTTGAGTGATGTCACATGATAATACTTCTGCTACCACTACTTATGATAATGATGATAATGTGAAGACCACGATGTAGAATGATACGTCTGGAAGATTTCGAGAACTTAGTCATCTCCCACTTTGGAGTTGCAAGATTCTGTTGACCACTTTTGTCCAAGATTATATTTGCGATGGGTTTGTGATGTAGTTCCTTTTTTTTAGGTCATTTCAGATGAAAAGGAAAGTATTTGTAGAGCAACTGTTTATAAGACAATTAAATTGGCATATTGTGGTTTATGAGGCAATAGTAATTTTATAGAACAAAAATATTGATAACATGATTTTTCCTATAAAGGTATTGGATAGGTTACAAACATGATCGTGCATCATACGGAAAGTAGCACCTGAGACGCTTCAGATGCTCTGGCTGGTTATCTTTGTGATAATTTTAACTCGTCCTGATATTATGAGTTTAGCTGATATGCTTCTTTTGGATATAACAGAAAAAAGTATATGTATTCCGCTTTCCATTCACACAGAATGAGTGCCATGGCATGAATAATAAATTCACCGACAACGTACAAAGTATAATATTGCTATTGACAACTCTGGCTCTCAGACAGAACTGACAGAGGCCTTTTAACTGAGAGGGTTGGTTGGGGAAGCTGAATGTGCGAGTCAAGGAATCCAACAGGGGAAGCATCCCACTTTTAAAGAAGAAACGCAGAGATAAATAACCAATAAGAGAGGTATTAGAGAACAGCAAATTTAAAAATTTCAACTCCTTTAGTATTGGAATAATTTGCAATGATTGTAATAGACATATTGTAATTTCGCAATCCTGTTCATGATTAGAATTAAAATACTGCATTGGAATAGTTAGACCGAATGGAGTGAAGACCAGAAGAGACTGCTGTCGCTGTAACAATAGATTCTTCTTCGCTCACTCCCCCGTTTATCTTTTATTTATCTTTTCATAAATGATGTATTGATGCAGAAATGTATGATGGAATGATAAAACACGGGACTAAAATGTATTTGCTTTGAAAGATCCTTCCATCAATACTTCATCGCCTCACATGAAGAAGTCTCTCGTGTAATTCAACGAAACAATAGAAGATAAACCCAAATATTTTGATAGTAGAGAGCTTGCTTGATTGGTAATTAAGAGGTATTATGTATAACTACGTTTATTATGATATAATAATAATAATAATAAATAATAATAAAATAATAATAATAAAATAAAATAATAAAATAATAATAATAATAATAATAATAGGAGTGATAGAAAAAACGATCACGCAAAGATCCTCTGGGACTAGGTAATCAGAACGGATAGGGTGATACGTGCAAAACAGACCAGACGTGACGTTGATTGACAAGGTCAAGAAGAAAGTATCACTCATTGATGTCGCAATACCATGGGACACCAGAGTTGAAGAAGAAAGAGAGGGAAAAATTGGATAAGTATCAAGATCTGAAAATAGAAATAAGAAGGATATGGGATATGCCAGTGGAAATCGTACCCATAATCATAGGAGCACTAGGCACGATCCCAAGATTCCTGAAAAGGAATCTAGAAAAACTAGAGGCTGAAGTAGCTCCGGGCCTCATGCAGAAGAGTGTGATCCTAGAAACGGCACACATAGTAAGAAGAGTGATGGACTCCTAAGGAGGCAGGATGCAACCCGGAACCCCACACTATAAATACCACCCAGTCGAATTGGAGGACTGTGATAGAGCAAAAAAAAAAAAAATAAATAAATATAATAATAATAATAATAATAATAATAATAATAATAATAATAATAATAATAATAATAATAATGGGTAGAAAAGATTAGACAATGGATGGAGCCAGATACAGAGAGAACAAAGATCCCCTCCATGAAAGCCTACAACACCACGAAATTAAGGGAGAAAACAAGTGAGGTCAATGAAATAATGGGCATAATACACACCATCAGTATCACAGAAACAAATAACTTGGCATATGCAGGAGCAAGATTAGTAGCAGAACTGATGGGGATTCGAACACCAACACCACCAGCACAACCAACCCAACAGAAACCAAAACAGCAACCTCCTTGGAAAAGGCGCCTGGAAAAGCAAATCATGGTGATGAGATCTGACTTGAGTAAACTGAAAGAGATGACAGAAAAAAGGCTAAGAAGCAAGAAAACAAGGGAGGAACTCAACGAGAAATACAAAGTACAAGAGAGGGGACTAAACAACACAATAGAAGATGTAAATCAGAGGCTTAAGGCCAAAGCACACAAGATCCAACGGTACATGAACAGGAATAAGGGATACCAACAGAACAAACTATTCGGAACCAACCAGAAAAGACTATACAGCCAACTAAGAGGGGAAGACAACCACCCAGAAATTCCTGAAGCCGAACCAAGTAAGAGACTCTGGGAAAACATATGGAGCAATCCGGTATCACACAACAAACATGCAACATGGCTCCAGGAAGTCAAGGAAGAAGAAACAGGGAGAATAAAACAAAGATTCACAGAGATCACGACAGACACAGTCAGACACCAACTAAAGAAAATGCCAAACTGGAAAGCCCCAGGTCCCGATGAAGTCCATGGATACTGGCTCAAAAACTTCAAGGCCCTACACCCACGAATGGCAGAACAACTCCAGCATTGTGTTTCAAATCACCATGCACCCAAATGGATGACCACAGGAAGAACATCCTTAGTACAAAAAGACAAGAGTAAGGGAAATATAGCCAGTAACTACAGGCCTATCACCTGCCTACCAATAATGTGGAAGTTACTAACAGGTATCATCAGTGAAAGGCTATACAACTACCTAGAGGAGACAAACACCATCCCCCACCAACAGAAAGGCTGCAGAAGGAAGTGTAGGGGCACAAAAGACCAGCTCCTGATAGACAAAATGGTAATGAAGAACAGTAGGAGAAGGAAAACCAACCTAAGCATGGCATGGATAGACTATAAGAAAGCCTTCGACATGATACCACACACATGGCTAATAGAATGCCTGAAATATATGGGGCAGAGGAAAGCACCATCAGCTTCCTCAAAAATACAATGCGCAACTGGAATACAATACTTACAAGCTCTGGAATAAGACTAGCAGAGGTTAATATCAGGAGAGGGATCTTCCAGGGCGACTCACTGTCCCCACTACTCTTCGTAGTAGCCATGATTCCCATGACAAAAGTACTACAGAAGATGGATGCCGGGTTCCAACTCAAGAAAAGAGGCAACAGAATCAACCATCTGATGTTCATGGACGAAATCAAGCTGTATGGTAAGAGCATCAAGGAAATAGATACCCTAATCCAGACTGTAAGGATTGTATCTGGGGACATCAGGATGGAGTTTGGAATAGAAAAATGCGCCTTAGTCAACATACAAAAAGGCGAAGTAACGAGAACTGAAGGGATAAAGCTACCAGATGGGAGCAACATCAAACACATAGATGAGACAGGATACAAATACCTGGGAATAATGGAAGGAGGGGATATAAAACACCAAGAGATGAAGGACACGATCAGGAAAGAATATATGCAGAGATTCCGGCGATACTCAAGTCAAAACTCAACGCTGGCAATATGATAAAAGCCATAAACACATGGGCAGTGCCAGTAATCAGATACAGCGCAAGAATAGTGGAATGGACGAAGGCAGAACTCTGCAGCTTAGATCAGAAAACTAGGAAACATATGACAATACACAAAGCACTACACCCAAGAGCAAATACGGACAGACTATACATAACACGAAAGGAAGGAGGGAAAGGACTACTAAGTGTAGAGGACTGCGTCAACATTGAGAACAGAGCACTGGGGCAATATCTGAAAACCAGTGAAGACGAGTGGCTAAAGAGTACATGGGAAGAAGGACTAATAAAAGTAGACGAAGACCCAGAAATATACAGAGACAGGAGAATGACAGACAGAACAGAGGACTGGCACAACAAACCAATGCACGGACAATACATGAGACAGACTAAAGAACTAGCCAGCGATGACACATGGCAATGGCTACAGAGGGGAGAGCTAAAGAAGGAAACTGAAGGAATGATAACAGCGGCACAAGATCAGGCCCTAAGAACCAGATATGTTCAAAGAGCGATAGACGGAAATAACATCTCTCCCATATGTAGGAAGTGCAATACGAGAAATGAAACCATAAACCACATAGCAAGCGAATGCCCGGCACTTGCACAGAACCAGTACAAAAAGAGGCATGATTCAGTGGCAAAAGCCCTCCACTGGAGCCTGTGCAAGAAACATCAGCTACCTTGCAGTAATAAGTGGTACGAGCACCAACCTGAAGGAGTGATAGAAAACGATCAGGCAAAGATCCTCTGGGACTATGGTATCAGAACGGATAGGGTGATACGTGCAAACAGACCAGACGTGACGTTGATTGACAAAGTCAAGAAGAAAGTATCACTCATTGACACCAGAGTTGAAGAGAAAGAGAGGGAAAAAATGGATAAGTATCAAGATCTGAAAATAGAAATAAGAAGGATATGGGATATGCCAGTGGAAATCGTACCCATAATCATAAGAGCACTAGGCACGATCCCAAGATCCCTGAAAAGGAATCTAAAAAAACTAGACGCTGAAGTAGCTCCAGGACTCATGCAAAAGAGTGTGATCCTAGAGACGGCACACATAGTAAGAAAAGTGATGGACTCCTAAGGAGGCAGGATGCAACCCGGAACCCCACATTATAAATACCACCCAGTCGAATTGGAGGACTGTGATAGAGAGAGAGAAAAAAAATAATAATAATAATGATAATGATACTCTTATGAATCTATGCTTATTTCTCTCTCTCTCGCTCTTTAGCCATTGCGTTACTGCAAGCCATTTGCAAGAAAAATTTTATGATCTTGGTAACAGATCTTTCCTCTAAAGAAAAAACAACACCACGTATTGGTCGATGGGAGAGAGAGAGAGAGAGAGAGAGAGAGAGAGAGAGAGAGAGAGAGAGAGAGAGCTTTAAGTCCCATCCTTTCGTCTACTCTACTTGTGCTTTCTCTTGACTGAATTTTCTCTTTATTTTCTTATTTTCTTCAGCTATAATCTAAGGCTGCTGTGTTACCTCTTCTTCTTTGCACGGACAAATGATTAGGAATATTTACGTAGGTTTCACATCCAATTTCCAGAAAGCAGAAAATAATGATTGTAAAAAATATTCCTGCGAGTCAACCAACTGTATTGATGTTGCATTCCATATAAGTAATGGAATGACTAAATTAACCAAAATCAAAATTGGAATCGATCTATTCACATGTTGCACTCTCTGTAGTATGTACGAGTATAATGTGCTGACTAGAATTCTTTACAAATTGAAACGAATACCTTACATTTTTTTTTACATTTTTTTTTCACTATAACTCTAATATATATTCATTAATGGATTAAATGACTTACTCTTTGTATTGCACAATTAAATTTGCATTTCATTCCTTGCATATATATATAATATATATATCTATATATATATATATATATATATATATATATATATATATATATATATATATATATATATAGTATATATATATATATATAATATATATTATATATATATATATATATATATATAGATATATATATATATATATATATCTATATAGATAGAGTTCTATATATAGATATATAGATATCTATATATATTGTAATATATATATACATTATTATATAATATATATAATATATCTATATATATATATAGATATTATATATTATAGATTATTATAGTATATATACTATTAATATATATATTTATAAATATTATATATTATATCTATATATATATTTTGTATATATATATATATTATGTATATATATATATAGTATATATATAATATATATATATATATAGTATATATATATATATATACATACTAATATATATATATATATTATAATATAGATATATAATATATACGTATGTATATATATATATATATATATATATATATATATATATATATATATATATATATACCAGTTTATGCATAAAATTCACGAATCTGTTTTAGTTATTGTTCTATGTTACGTAACTTCAGTAAATTTGTGAGTTTTTCCATGTCTGCTCAAGGCATATAACCATATAGATTCCAATTGTTACCGTAATCCACAGACTGGAGCGTAATGACTCAAAATGCAACTTCCCAGGACTAAAATTAGTCCATTAATCACAAGAAAGCACAAACTTTCACTGGACAGAGAAAGTTAAGTCTGAAATCTCTTATCTCGGGCAACTTTCCCTCCGGCATCTTATCTGCTGAAACACAAAAGGGTCTTTCACTAAGCAGGGGAACAGATACTTTTATTTTTCTTGGATTTCTGAGATGATACAACAGCTGAAATGTCATTGGGAAACTGAGAACTTCGACAGAGTTCACTCAGATGCAAAGGGGATATCCACTGATGAGGACATTTTAAAATCAATCTGTAATCTAATGAATAATAATTAATTCCTTACATTGTAAAAGGGTATGCTATTATCTCTCTCTCACACACACACACACACACGCACTCGCACACAACAAATTTTAAATACACACTGCTCCAGTACCAGGACTGGTAATTTGTATTTATTTACTCTACTGCAATTAAGGTTCTATAATAAGAGGATTCAGAAGAAACAACTTTCACAAGATATTACCATTAATAATTCATGAATCCAAAGATTCTGGGCTATATGTTCAATATACACTTTTTATTATATTAGAACCTTTAACTCTGAAGGAAAATGATGATTGCACAGTAAGTCAGTATTCCAAACACACCATTATTGTGGATTTAG
The DNA here is from genome assembly GCF_015104395.2 of Macrobrachium nipponense. Lineage (NCBI taxonomy): Eukaryota > Metazoa > Arthropoda > Malacostraca > Decapoda > Palaemonidae > Macrobrachium > Macrobrachium nipponense. The sequence continues at coordinate 460,321 of NC_061096.1, forward strand.
CGAATGTCTAGTCTAACCATATCAATTAAAACTAAAGAAATGCAGATTTTTCTTGCTCTGTGGAGCCAAAAACGAAATAGGAGAGGCTTACATATACATAACACACGCTTCCACACAAAATGGTCTTTTGAGAATAATAAAAAACAATTTTCTTTTAGCTTATTTCAGTGGCTTCATGAGGTCATGTAATTCCTATCTTGTGGACAATTTATATATATATATATATATATATATATATATATATATATATATATATATATATATTATCCTTATTGTCTTTATTTCTTATTATCATTTTAGTGTCAGTGAAATTTATATTATATTTAGTTTGTTTTATCCTCACTGGTGGTTTACTTGTTTATGTTGGTGGTTTGACTAAAGACTGTTCTTATTTTTTCATGATGCTTGTTTGTGGAGAAGCCCTCGTTTTACTAAGGGTTGTGTGAGACTCCGTGAGGAGTTATAGTTAGTCGTTCTCTGGGACTCATTTGGGAAGGTACTGCTGTTGCTGCCACTGAAAGATATCACTGCTGCATAGGTAAGCTATCTAGGGGACCTCTCTGTCATCAGGTATGAAGGTATTGCCCTGCATTTGGAGTCAAGTGATCACGGCTACATTAGCACTGCTACAGTCTTGGCAGGACTTAGTGGAACTCTGTCCTCTGCCACAGCTTTTGGGACCCATTCCTTTTCCCAACCACCCTGAGTGATTCTCCAGACGTGGAGAACAGATTACATAAATTATTTTTGAGGAGTCGTCGGTGTTTAGTGTGTCATTTGGGAGGATATTCTTTCTTTTCGTTGGTCTCCTCCTTCCTGGACCCTCTACCCTTTGGTATATAGGTATTGATGACCTGTCCATCTAAGTGTGTAGTTGTTTTCCGTGTTAAGTATTAAGTGTGAGTGTTGTTAATTATTTATTGTATTTAAGAGGTTCAGGTGTCATTTCTGTCTGTAATTTGTGTATTAAAATTAAGGGTTTTATTAGAGTATTTTTTTTTTTTACCCCTTGAATTGGGTTTGTACACCTTTTTATGAATATTTTTCCACCTTCTGTGGACTAAGTATTGGGTTTTGTGAATACAAATAAGTGGTTTGATAAGTGTGATTATTGTGGTGGATACCAAGCTATCACAATATAAAAATAGAAATAACTAAATTAGAATAAAGAAAGTAAAAAAATAAAAATATAAATAAATAAAAATAAATGACTAATTTATAAAATAAGAATAAGTAAAGAAAAAATAAATAAATAACAGAATCAATATAATAAAGAAATAATAAACATTAAATAATAAATCAGTAAGAATGAGAGAAAATAAAAACTCGATTACAGAATAAAATATAAAACATCTAAAATAAAAATTTGATACAAGAATAAGATCAAATATAATAACAAGATTAAAAGAAAAATCAATTAAAAATGAAAATAAGAAAGAATTAATAAAAAAGATAATAAAAATAGATAAAATTATTTGTTATAGAATAAAATAATAATAAAAATAACTATAAATCAATAGAATCATAATAATAAATAAAAATAAAGTAAAGTAGAAATACATATTAATAAAATTAAAGAAAAATAATTAAAAATAAAAATAAAAATGAATTATAAAAGATAAATAAAATAGATAAAATTATTTTTATAGATAAAAATATATAAATAAAAAATAAATAAATAAATAAAATGAATAATAAGAATAACAAATAAATAAAAGTGTAAATAGAAAAATACATAAGAAATAAATAAATATATTAAAAATTAATAAAAGTAATTAATCAAAAAAATTAAATTAAAAATGAAACATAGATAAAAATACTACAATAAATAAAAAAAATAAATAAAATAGATAAGGATAAAAAATATAAAAATAAATAAATATACTATATATTTAAGTAAAATTAAATAAAAAATAAATATATATAAATCTAATATAAAAATAACTAAATACAAGTAAATCAATAAAAATAAATAGATAATTAAAAATAAATTGAAATATATAATAAATAAATAAAAATCAATATAAATGAAAATAAGTAAAACAAAAAAAATTAATACAAAATAAATAAACTATATATATAGTTAAAATAAAATAAATAAATAAATATATCATACTATATGAAATAAAAAATAATAAAACATAAAAATTAAAAATAAAATTAAACATATAAAACATAAAATAAAATTAAACATCTAAAATAAATAAAGAATAAATAAATATATATATATAAATGAAAATACTATATATATATAAATAAAGAATATAAATATATATATATATATATATATATATATATATATATATATATAATATATATCTATATATATATATATATATATATATATATATATATATATATAGATATATAATATATAAAAATATATGAAAATAAATTATATATATATATATAGTACTATATATAAAAGTGACTATATATATATATATCTATATATATAGTATATATATATATAAATATACGTAAATAAATATAGAAATGAATAAATAAATAAATAAATAAATAAATAAGAAAAAGTAAATAAATAGATATAAAATAAATAAAAAAAAATAAATAAATAATAATAAAAAAAGAGAGAAAGAAATAAAAATAAAAAAATACAAAAATAAATACAAATAAATATATTCAAGTAAAAAAATAAATAAAAAACCCTAAAATAAAAATAAAAGTTAAACTAAATAAAAATAAATAAATACAAATAAAAATTACATCAAATAAAATAATAATCTATAAATAATATATATGAATAAAGATAAATAAATGATATAAAATAAATAAAAATAAAAGAAATAAATAATTGAAATAAAAAAAAAATGAAATCATAAATATTATAAATAAATATAGAATAAATAAAAATAAATAAAAAAATAAAGAAGAAATAAATAAAGAAAAAAGTAAATAAATAGATATAAAATAAATAAAATAAATCAATAAAAATGAATAAAAAAAAGATAAAAATAGAGAAGAAATAAAAAAATAAAATAAATAAAATAAAATAAATAATTAAAAATAAATAAAAATAAAACAAATAAATGAATAAAAGTAAAATTTAAAAATTAAATAAAAATAAATAGAATAAATCAAAATATAGTAAATACAAATAAAAAACTGAATACAAATAAATAAATAACTATATATAAAAATAAAAATATATGAATAAAGATAAATAAATAACGTAAAATAAAAAAAATATGTAAAAGAAATAATCAAATAAAAAAAATGAAATAAATAAATTATTAAAATAAATAGAAAATAATAATAAAGAAATGAAATATAAATAAAAATAGAAATAAAAAAATAAATAAATGAAACTAATAAAAATAAAATAAATAAAAAGATAAATAAAAAAAAAATACAAATAAATTTAAATAAATGAATGAACTGAAATAAATAAAATAGTATAAATAAAAAGTAAAGTAAATAAAAAAAAAATAAATAAATATAATATAAAGTAAATAAATAAAGATAGATAAATAAATAAATAAAAATGAATAAAAAATAAAAATAGAGTAGAAATAATAAAATAGAAAATAAAATAAATAATAATAATAATAAATAAAAAATAAATAAAATAAAATAAATAAAACAAAAATAGATAAATAAAACAAAAAATTAAAAAATTGAAATAAAAAATTAAATAAAAATAAAAAAAATAAATTAAAAATAAATAAATACCAACAAAAATTAAATACAAATAAATAATAATATATAAATAAAAATAAAAAATATATGAATAAAGATAAATAAATAAATATTAAAAGTATAAATAAATAAAAATAAAATAAAACTAATCATTAATAATAAATAATTAAAAATTGATAAATTAATAATAAAACTAAAAAAATTTTTTAAAAATTAAAAATATACAAAAATAAAAAAATAAAAAAAATAAAAATAAATGAATAAATAAAAATTATATGTATATACTACGCATACACACACACATACACACACACACACACACACACACACACATATATATATATATATATATATATATATATATATATATATATATATATATATATATATATATATATATATATATTGCAACAAATCACTGTAGATATGTGATGATCGTATATGTATACAGCCAGGAGAAGGATGAAAAGAAATTATTTGAACTGAGCGCTTTCATGTATTTCTACACCTCATCAGGGTTCATGTACAATTGCCAAGAAAACAAATACAGAGTCACAAGAAGACTTCGTGGCAAGACAAATGACGCTAAAAGCAAACAATGCCAACAACTACCGAAGAGTCCTAATGCTTAATAGCCTACTTGTTATAAAATACCCTTCTTTAAAATTTCGTCAACTTTGTATAAACCTAGGCTGATATTTAATACATTATCACAGTCTTGTTTAATTATAAAGGATTCTATTAAACTTCTTTTCACTAAATCTTTGCAAAACATAATTTCCTTGGGGTCTATCCAGTTAATACCATAATCACTATTATTCATGTGTACACATAATGCATTTGACATATTACCAGTTCTTACATTATGTTTGTGTTGTTTTAATCGATCTGCCAATGTCTTTCCACTTTGTCCTACGTACATTTTATTACAATTTTTACACAGAATCTTATAAAAACATCCTGTTCCGTTTCCAAGTGAATTTCTAATCAGCAAGTTTCTAACAGTTCATAACGTTTTGAACACAACATTAATACCTAGTAGCTTGACTTGTCTCGAGATCGAGATGTTATTAAAGCAAGTATAAAAAGGAAGCACTAAAAGAAAAAAAGCACTACAGGAAAAAAAATCATATTCTGAATTAAGCAACGAATAATAAAAAATTTTCCTTGGGTTAGTACAACTTGCCCAAAGAGTGAGTCGGTAACAAGTGAGTGGGCTAGTATAGGTGGTACCCTGAAGGGTTCAAAGGGTTGAGGTCAAGGTTAAGGATGAGATTGAAGTGAAGTCAAGAATTTCTAGTTCTTGATTCTCAAATTAGAAATGGGGGTGTGTGAGGAGGCAGGGGAGGGGGGCCTGTTTGAGGGGTTGGGGAGAAGCTTTATTCTGCCACCTTATAATAAGAAGAACTCGATGAGGAAGATCATCAGGGAGAACATCCTCCCAGCTAAAGAAGGCAAGATGGTGGACCTTATAATATATAACACAAAAACAGAAGAACAAGAGATTTAATGATAAAGAATAACCCCTCACCGCCATCAGGGGATCCCACTCAAGCAGATGAATGTAGTATACCAATGCATATGCCCCGCCCGAGGAAGTGACACAATCTTCAGCAACTGCATTATCCGCAACACCAGGATAATAGGGAGAGCACCCGACCATTGCCGTCTGCGCCTTCTGGAGGCATTACTCATCCAGGAGCAAAAGCTTTACATGAATACGACACAGGAGGCCTTTTTACTCCCAACCTGTGTGCGAAGAAACGCACCATTACTGGCAAATGACTCCATATCTCCAGCTGAAAACGTTTCAATTCAAGAAAATAACACCGGAGACGACCCTAACACTATCAACAATACCAGTAGTGATGTCATGAAGCCATTGACCAATCAAAATGAAGTTCGGTGTGACGTCGTGCAACTGAGAAGATTGGCACGACTGCTGAGCATGCGCTCGGAAACTGGTTTGAGCCCACATCTTGGCAGCCAATCGTAAAGCAGCTCACTAGTCATGAGCCAATGAAAAAGCAGCAGCATGAAGACCCCCACTGCACCGCCAGTACAAAAGCAGATTGGGATCAGGATCGATCCATTTTTTATTCTTGCGGAGTTTGCTAGTGCTCTCCTACCTCTGATAGTGCGATCGTATGCTTTACAGACAGTGACTGTTATTTTCACAATATTTCTCTGACATTTACATGGGAGAAATACAGTAGTGATTTGTGTCAAGTGCTTTTTTGTGCAACTTTTTCAAGGGAACAGTGACATTTTATTGTGATTATTGAGTGGATTGTATTTTTTTTGTGCATGTGTGTGTGTTATCTTTTCTTTTTTGTCTCTTCCATACAGGAGGTTTTTGTAAACATCTAATCTTGCTGGGAAGAGAACCGGATTCCACTCTTTCCTTGACCTGCCCAATGCCCCTGAATCTGCCAGAAGGAAAATCATGGACTCTGATGACTCAGACTGCGACCTCAACCCCACTTTGGATGTTAACATGAACGACAACAACCCTGCCTCTATTAATTCTGCCTCTGAAAATCCTTCCTCTGCAAACCTTGCACCTGATCATGGAGCAAACCCTGACCCTTTCACCTCCGATGAAGGAGGATTGCAGACACTAGTCCAAAAAAAAAAAAAAAAAAAAGAAGAAGAAGAATGCCAGTAAGTTAAGCAATAGTGCTTCATCAAACACCAACAACCCTTTGAAAAGTTCCATTAAGCCACAGGCTAATCCCTTTCCCAAATACAGGGTATTAGTGTCTGGAATGTCCTAAGCTAAAATTGCTGCCTTAGAAACTGACAACCTCACCCTTCTAATGACAGCTAGACCCAACCTTGAAGGGGATTTTACTATCACCCACAAAAAATCAAGAAACTGCAGATTTCTTAAAAAAGCAACACTAACCTAACCATGCTTGATCCTGGTATTATTTCCTGTCAGCCTGGAAATAATACCCCTTCTGAACCATCCTCCCATTCTATGTGGTGAAAGGTATATCAGCACCAAGACCAAGCAACCTCAACCCAAACAAAAAGTTTTGTGCACCTTCAAAGAACCCATCCCCCTATGTATAAATTTAGGTATCTTGGGAACCTTCCCTGCATAATATTTTACACCTGAAGCTTTGCAGTGTTTTAGGTGTCATTGGTTTGGTCACCACCAAGAACAGTGTGCCAGTTTTGAAATCTGTGGAATAACCTGACCTTTGCCCTTAATCAAATCGTGTAACTGTTCCACACTCTCATGTAAATGATGTCTACATAAAATCAAGCCTTTGACCCTACTGCAATTAGTATAGCCATCCAGAAGATACAAGAATCACTGTTGATGTGGGCAAATTCATGAGCCCACACAGTGACTCCAAGTCTACCACCAGCTCTGACACATACCAGAACATTCTGCTGAACAACGTCAGAGATCCATTGAAAATACTTTAATGAAACATAAATGGAGTTCGGCCCAAATTTCCCCTGTTGCAGTCGCAAACACCCCTAGGAAACCATGATATAATTGTTCTACAAGAAACACTTCTTTGAGAAAATACATCCTTTTTCTTCAAAGGCTACACTGTATATCGGACACCACATACAGGCAACTCAAGAGGGCTACTGACACTCATTAAAAACAGTATTCCTGCCTCCCAAATTACAAACATTGACTGTGGACCAGGTGTTCAAACATTGAGCATTATTTTAGAAGGCACAACACTTGTAATACACAACTTATACAGATCACCAAACACTGATTTGGAGGCAGATGCACTTTTTAATGCAGCCTCTAGAGAAAATACCCTTATTACAGAAGACTTCAATGCCCATCATCCCTTTCTCAGATCCAAAGCATTTAACCAACCCTGCAGGATGCCACCTGCACTTTCTCTTCCAAGAATTTCCCAGTCAATCTTTTAAATAATTGCAATGGGTGTAAGATGGTGTACCTGTCCACTCCATTTGTACCAGGTCTCTTCAGATATCTGGACAGCATGAGTTGAGACTTGAGTGCGTACTGCCAGCAGCTGTGTCTTCTGAAGAGTTTTTGCACTTGATATACTTTTCTATTCATTTCCCTTATTCGAAAGTTATAGTATACCAGGCATCTTTGTGGTTTTGTGTTTGCAGGTGGGTATTTCTTTTTTGGCATGGATACACTCACGGCATTAGTTATGCTATTAGCACCTCAGTGGCTTGGTCGGTTTAGTCATGGCCTGCCACCCCGGTGGTCACGACTTCAGTTCTCGGGCATTCCATTGAGGGGTCAGAGATGTGTATTTCTGGTGATAGAAGTTCACTCTCGACGTGGTGGACTGCTTTTGGTGTGGTGTCCGTCCTCCTTATATTTGGGGGCGTCAGCAGGGTGTCTGCCCCATGCTGATCTCCTGATCTCCCATTGGCTAGTAGTGGTAAGTCTTCGTTTTCATTGGTGGCTTGAGCCAGATCTCTAGCTACTTTTGCCGAGTCAATGGTTGCGAAGCTGCAGGCTCTGCAGCCATCTAGACCTCCTGAGCTGTGTGCAACGTTGTTGGACGTTGCGTTACGTCATGGCTAATATGATCGTCGTTGCCTGCAGGAGTATCTCGTTCAGGGGCATTGTCTTCCGTAGAGTTGTTGTGGTCGGTGGTGTCTTTGTTGGTGGCAGGTCTTCTCATACTCGTGGGGAGGAGAAATTTTTCCTGCATCGTATTCAGTGTTGGTTTTATTTGCTGGATGAGAACCATCTCTAGCAGGCGTAACAGACGGGCATCCGCTATTCGGAGAATAGAGAAGAATCTCTACAAGTGTAACACTGCTGAAGTAGCCATTACTTTGAATAAAGTATTATTATTATTATTATTATTATTATTATTATTATTATTATTATTATTATTATTATTATTATTATTATTATTATTCAGAAGATGAAACCTGTACATTATTGTTATGACTTATTCGCTTGTGTTTATTGCTCATTTATGCCAGTTCTATTATTATTTTGCATTATTTTTGGGATTCATTCCCTTGTATTTATTGCTCATTTATGTCAGGCATAGGATAAATAACAGACAGTACCTGGATAAATGGGATAGACCGAACTGTAGTACCTGTAAAAAAGAGGACAGTCACAACAATAATACCTGGTCGAAAGGGACGGACGGACAGGCAGTACAGTAAGGCCTGGTTAAAGGAGTCAGACAGCTCAGTCATACCTGGATAAAAGGGACAGCCACAGGATGCCTGGAATGCACTGGAAACCAAGGCGCGGCAGCTGAGCGCGTGTCCTCCAAACTTGATCTCTTCGTGAGTAACGTCAAATATGGAGCCAAGGTTTTTGCCTTATTCTTTCCCAATATTCAATTAACTTTCAGTCACCTCTTCTTCTTCTTCTTCTTTTTCTTCTTCTTGTTATTATTATTTTTTTTTTCTATCACAGTCCTCCAATTCGACTGGGTGGTATTTATAGTGTGGGGTTCCGGGTTGCATCCTGCCTCCTTAGGAGTCCATCACTTTTCTTTTAATGTGCGCCGTTTCTAGGATCACACTCTTCAGCATGAATCCTGGTGCTACTTCAGGCTCTACTTTTTCCAGATTCCTTTTAAGGGATCTTGGGATCGTGCCTTGTGTTCTATTATTATTACTATTATTATTATTATTATTATTATTATTATTATTATTATTATTATTATTATTATTATTATTATTATCCTTAAGAATAATAATCTTGAATCCACGACGCTTTACCTGTTGAAAAAATGAGTACTACTGGTGACTGTCAAATTTACCTTTGGATAAACTCCTGGGCATTACATGAATGCATTTATTAAAATTGCACATCATTCCCAGAAATTGCGCAATTTCCTGGCACCATTATGCGAAACAAGCCGAGAACTGTCGTCTATTAACTGCTCGGCTTCTCGAGTCTAACGAGGCAATCATCTCAGCCAACCTAAGCGCAGAAGTGGGCGCTTCTCTGCACCTCGCTGATTGCCTGAGATGGCCTCATCCTCCAAAGGATGAAAGGATTTAAATCGTCCATCCGTGAGTACCTGTATGAATGCAGCACAACTCAACGGGCAATATCACTATTTGAATAAACGTGGACAGGGCGAGGAAAAATAAGCAATTTTTGTAAAGTTATTGAATGTAGTAAGCGTTCGAGATACTTCCGAAAGCCTGTATGAGTATTATAATGACGCCAATTATTATATTATTATGCATTTTATTAGTATATATAATTCCATGCTCATCACAGACTATATTGCAGTTGCTTAGATCGAGACCATTTTTCTGCTGCCATCGTAGAAAGAATCAAATATTAGGGAGAGGTGATGATGTCCTCACAGTTCTTATCCGCAGGATAAGGTTCATAGTTCACATTGATCTGAGCAGCTTCGTCTTCGGGGTGCTAAGTCTCTCAGTGCAAGTCAGAAGTCATCATTATCTGGCATCAAGAGAAAACTGAACTGTGGAATAATCACCAACCCACGTTTCCGTCAAAAGACGGTAACCGTCAACTGGCGATCTCTGTGACGTAAGGGCGAGTTCCCTCTATATATAAACGGATTTGAATCGACTCGTTGCTGCTGCGCTGCTGCTGCTGCTGCTGCGGGTTCGGGTCAGACATTTTGCGTGGTGTCCGAACCTCCAGAGACTGCTACATTCAGCCGGAGGCTTTCGTCGAAAGGCACCAAACTGGCCGAGCAATGGCCGGTTTCGCGTTTGAGGGAGTCTCAAAAGACAACAAGAAAGACGAGAGGCAAGTGCTTAGTGTGTGCTTAGTTTGTTTATCTTCTGAATATCATTTCATTCTAATCCTGTGTGATTTTGAATCGAAGGTTATTCGTTTACTGTCGAAGAAGATTTCGCCAGAGACATAATCCCAGTTACTTGCATTATAAAGCCGGAGACGTAGACACAATTGAAGCATGATCTGGTTTGGTTTAAAAATAAAAATCGAAGAACTATCATTAAAAAATGTATATTCTGGCTCTAAACAAAGTCGAAAACAATAAAAGAACGTCGGTTTTGGTAGATATATAAAACATTACACCTCGTGTATAAGTTGCTTGAATGAGAAGGAGGTCGCATATACAACACCAGAAAATGCGCGATCAAAATGACTGCAACTCCTGTGTACTCGGATGCAAAGATCCTTCGCCGGAGTTTGTAGAACCAGCGCCATCTGGGGACATGGCGGCGGCGTCCCCAGCTCCTTGGTCAGATGAATGCTTGCTGAGACCCATCTCATGCTTTCCCCTGTAAGCGGGAAAAATTCGTATGGTGAGGAATATATATATATATATATATATATATATATATATATATATATATATATATATATATATATATATATATATATCTATCTATATATATATATATATATATATATATATATAATATATATATATATATATATATATATATATATAGAGAGAGAGAGAGAGAGAGAGAGAGAGAGAGAGAGAGAGAGAGATAATGCCCAGTAAACGTTATCTTGTGCAACTTGTGTATGGGTCACGTCTTACCGGGTGCTACTGCAACTCGTGATTTTTACAATTAGCTGTCCAGGCAATATATTGTAAATGTGAGAAACAGGAAAGTGAATAAAATGAGCACAATAGGGCAGGACTTATTAGACGATCTGGATACTTGAATTCCTTCTTTTGTCATGACAAACTCATTCCAGAACGTATTAGAGTTCCGCGGCTCTGAGACTGGGTTCGCGTCCTCTGTGAACAAGTTGGTCCCGATCCAAAATGATTTGTCTTTCCAATTATTATCATCAGCTGCTGAAGTCGTTGAAACACCGAATGAGGTTTAGTGTGAAGCATGCGTAAGCATTCATTCATTTCATTTCTAAGTATCCTAAGTTCGTAGTCCATAATAAGAGCAGCGTTCTCTCTTCCTTGCAGAGATGAAAAGACGCCTTTGAAGAAGTTCTTGCCAGATGCAACGTGTGAAGGGTAAGTGATCCGCTTTTTGTTACTTTCGTATTCAGCAGATCCGGATACTCATGGAGCCAGTGCCCATTGCAATATGTAAAAGCTTTTCATCATGGAGCTGGTTACGCCCCGCGCTAACCTTTTAATACCTGATGTGTGTGAATGAAACTGAACCACGTAGGCTGAAAACTACCACTAGAAATAAAGAAAATTGCATTAAAGCGACATGGAAATATGACGATGGAAAAGGTGATAATCAGAAACGTAACAGGCAAAGATCAGAGTTTTACATGAACCTTTTGTAAGAACCAATGAGCTTTATGATTAAATAAATTAGACCCATTTTACTGCGACTTTCATCAGTGCAAGTTAATTATTACTTTGATTTTATAAAAATGAACACACACGCACGTAGTATAGATATATATATATATATATATCTCTATATATATATATATATAATATATAGAATATTATATATATATATATATATATATATATATATATATATATATATATGTAGATAAGATATGTATATATATATATATATATATATCTATATATATTGTGTGTGTGTGTGTGTGTATGTGTATATATATATATATATATATATAATATCTATATATATATGTGTGTGTGTATGTATGTATGTATGTGTATGCATATAGGTATTTGCGTGTGTGCTGCACTTACAGACAATATTCACTCAAAGATTGTACTAGAGTTTGTCTGCAAGGAAGGTTAAAAATTCACTTATGTCTTTCTTTCTTTTATTGTGCAATAACAGTATATCTGATATTAATTTTGTCGTAGTTAATTTAACCATATTTACGAAACATGTAACTTTGACATAATATTATTATCATTATTGTCTATCTCAGTCATCCTGTTCGACTGAGTGGTATTTATAGCGCAAGGTTCCAGGATTGCATCCTGCTTCCTTAGGAGTCCATCACTTTTCTCACTTCTGCATGAGTTCTAGAGCCACTTCGGCATCTAGATTTTCCAGGTTCATTTTCAGGGATCTTGGGATCGTGCCTAGTGTTCCTATGATTATGGATACAATTTCCATTGGTATATCCTATATCCTTATTTCTATTTTCGAGTGTGGATACTTATTAATTTTTTCTTTCTCATTTACTCTGGTGTCCCATGGTCCTGCGACATCAATAAGTGATTCAATCTTCTTGACTTTGTCAATCAACGTCATGTCTGGTCTACAGGCACGATTCCATTGTCCCAGAGGATCTTTGCCTGATCGTTTTCTATCACTCCCTCAGGTTGGTGTTCATACCACTTATTACTGCAAGCTAGCTGGTGTTTCTAGCACAGGCTCCAGTGGAGGGCTTTTGCTACTGAATCATGCCTCTATTTGTACTGGTTCTGTGCAAGTGCCGGACATTTTCTTACTATGTGGTTTATGGCATCGTTTTTCATATTGCACTTCCTGCATATGGTTGAGATGTTGTTTCCATCTATTGTTCTTTGGGCATATCTGGTTCTTAGGGCCTGATCTTGTGCCGCTGTTAGCATTCCTTCTGTTTCCTTCTTGAGCTCTCCCCTCTATAGACATTGCCATGGTTTGTTGCTGGCCAGTTCTTTAATCTGCCCCATGTATACTGTCCGTGCATTGGTTTGTTGTGCCTGTCCTCTGTTCTGTTTTTCTTTCTCATGTGTTTATGTTTCTGGGTCTTTGTCTACTTTTATCAGTCCCTCTTCCCATGCACTACTTAACCACTCGTCTTCACTGGTCTTCAGATATTGATTGCCCCAGTGCTCTGCTCTCGATGTTGGATGTTGACGCAGTCCTCTTTGCTTAGTAGACCTCTCCCTCCTTCCTTTCGTGTTATGTATAGTTCGTCTGTATTTGCTCTTCTGTGTAGTGCTTTGTGTATTGTCATGTGTTTCAGTTTTCTGGTCTATGCTGCAGAGTTCAGCTTCCATCCACTCCACTTCTCCGGGAGGGAAAATCTTGCACGTGGCCCGAGCAAGCTGGAGATCGGATCACGCCTTGTTCTATTTCACATTTATACTTTAGTATGAGTTAAACAAACTTACAGCCATACAGATACTATCCCTATATATGTTACAGATTATCATCAATTTTGAAATTAGATTGAGGAAGCTTTATTGCTTTTGATATGATTGCATACATTTCATAATGATGCAGTATTGATGCTGTCCTGATTTAAATAATTTACGCAGAGCAAATTATGCTTTACACTGCTCTCATATTATAGTTATTACTAAGATTATTATTCTCCCCTAATTAGCACTGCTTTTAAGTTAGCGTGACACAGGTTAGGCTACCTAATCTCATGATGCCCAAACTTTGGAACATCTCTTTGAGTCCTCATATCCTGACACTCCAAACTTTTTCTAAGACTTAGACTGAGGTTAGCACTTGGTCTTTTATACCACTTCTCTCCCTCACTTTTTGCAGATCTGGCCTGGAAAGAGTCGCCCGGTTTTCCTTCTCATTAACTTCTGAATTTAGATGAATACTTGTTTACTTTTGATTATTTCCTGTCTTATTGTCATTCATTGCCTTTTCCTGAATTATTTCCTGTTTTATTGTCCTCCGTCTTTTTTTCCTGATTCATTCTCTGTTTTAATGTCCTCTATTATCCTTTCCTGAATCATTTCCTGTTTTATTGTCTTCCATTGTCTTTTCCTTAATCACTTCCTGCTTTATTGTCCTTCGTTGTCTTTTCTTCCTGAATCATTTCCGGTTTTATTCCCCTCCATTATACTTTCCTGAATCTTCCTATTTTATTGTCCTCCATTGTCTTTTCCTCCTGAATCATTTCTTGTCTTATTGTCCTCCATTGCCTTTTCCTGAATCATTTCCTCTTTTATTGTCCTCCAATGTCATTTCTTCCTGAATCATTTCCTGTTTTATTGTCCTCCATTATACTTTCCTGAATCTTTTCCTGTTTTAGTGTCCTTCATTGTCTTTTCCTGGATCATTTCCTGTTTTACTGTCACCCATTGCCTTTTCCTGAATCATTTCTTGTTTTATTGACCTTCATTGTCTTTTCCCCTTGATGCTGTGATGTCACTGAACAAGTAAATGACCTATGGCACGTCATATTCAGCCTGTGAAGAGCAGGATATCTAAAGGCTACAAATAAAATCATTTTCCAAAATGAATGCCACCAAATTAGGAGTGGTTAACAGATAGCAGAACGCTTTTCACGACTTCTCCGCTTAATCCACATTTGAAGAACCCACACATTATTCAAGTGGGAAAGTACTCTAGTAGTCATATGTCTATGACATGTAATAGCCTCCACATAGCTGCTTGGAGACGAGTAAAGCAAACAAACAATAATGATCCCTTAGGAAGGTGGTACCGTCAGTTGACCTCACGCAGTGCCCTGTAGGCATTACATAAGGTTCTCTGCAGCATCCCTTCGGACCCTAGCTGCAACCCCCACTCATTCCTTTTACTGTATCTCCCTTCATATTCTCTTCCTTCCATCTGACTTTCCCCTCTCTCCTAACGATTGTTTCACAGTGCAACTGCTTTGAGGTTTTCTTCCTGTTACACCTTTTAAACTTTTACTGTTAACTTCTGTTTCTGCTCTTTATCCTAAATTCTGCATTCAATTCAGTTCAGTTCAAACCCCATGAACGTGTCTGCAGTATGACAGCGATGGCATGACAGTGGAGCATTTAGTTATACGAAACATTGTTTGCTTCTTCTCCAGGGAAAGGGACGTCTTGCCAACAAAACGTGTAGGATTTTTCAACTTCGTCAGCGTTCACTGGATGACATCACTCATGTGGAAGGCTTACAAGAGGAAGTTGCGGGACGAGGATCTGTGGTCGCTTCCGGTATGCAAATTCCCAAGATGTACTATACTAATATTGCACCAGCCCAGGTTTTTTTTGCCCTGCACCTATGTTAGGTTAGGTTGGGTTGGGTTAGGTTAGTTTAGGTTAGGTTTGTAGAGTTCTGCAAATTAAATTGTAGGTAATTTGGTTAGTTTTTAAAAACATGGCATCCCACTTTTTTCAGGTAAGTGGTAGCGAAGAGTGTTTGTGAGGCGTCTCAAAATGTCATTGTGTACAACAGTGATACGTCTCATGGTCTCTAGGGTATAGTTCGTCCAGAGGGAACACCCATAAATACTGTAGCAATACGAGCAGAAGAGCAGCAGTTTCACGTCTCTGTGACAGAAGGCAAACCTCCTTGTAATCATGTTGCCAGTTGCACATAATTTACGACGCCTCTATTCAATGTCTGCCGTATCTTTTAGGTTGTCTGTGATAATGTGACCCAAGAATGGAAATTCGTGCACGAATTGCAGCTGATGATTTCCCAGGAAAATTTGTGATTCTGCAATATTCTTAAGCAATTTCAATGCACTGGGTCTTGCTTTCGTTGTATAGGATATCAAATTCCTCAGCATATTGGCAGCAAGCGTCGATGAGTTGTTGGAGACCTTGCTCTGATGGGAAAATCAGAACCATATCGCCGGCGTAACAGATGTCGTTTATCGTTGTTTCATTGACAGTGCATCTGATTGGGAGTGAGTTCAGTTTGACATTCAAGGCATCTGTGTACATATTGAACAGGTATGGTGAAAGAATGACCCTTGCCGAAGCCCGTTTTGGGAGCCGAAGGTGTACGATAAGACATTACCCCATTTGACACAAAATTGCTGTGTGGAGAACCAGCAATATAAAATGCCAATTAAATGTAGAGGTGTGCCTCTTTTATGCAACTTCAGGAGGAGCTTCAGGTAGTTTACTCTGTCAAATGCTTTTTTCACATCTACAAAACAAAGGAAAACAGGAGAGGCTGATGATAGGTAATAGTTCAGCAATTCTTTCAGTATGTAGATGCAGGTGTCGGTTGAGTGGTTTGCTTTAAATCTAAACTGGTTGTCAGTGGTGTGCAGAAAGGGGAGAAGTCTCACTAGAAGGACTGACTCAAGTATCTTCGATGCGATCGTTGTGATTGCAATCGGCTGGTAATTGCCAGGGTCAGCTGCATCTTTTAGCGTGTTTTTGATTGATGGTATCAAGTGAACTAAGAGTAGGGAGACTGGAAGAAACTGGTGAATTATGCACACATTGAATAGGGCAGCTAGCAAAATGTAAATTATCGGATGGCAGAATTTGAAAGCCTCTGCAGGAAGACCATCGCAGTTGGGTGATTTATTATTAGGTAGGCTGTTTATGGGATCGCTGATGTTACTTGGTGTAATACGATCTGCAAAATGAAATTGAATGTTATCAGTAGGGAGGTTATCTACATCCCTTCGGGAGTCATGATCATTTATGTAATTCAGTACATTGTTGAAGTGATCGCCCCACATACTACTGGATTCTAAGTTTCTAGACATTGCATTGGGTCTTCGTTGTTTTTAATTTAATCTGCAGTGTTTAAGAGCAAGTTTGAACTGCACTCTTGCCTGTCTCATTAGTGGTGCAATGTCCTTCCCTCGGGCTACCATTTTTCCTCCTTAGTAAAAACATTTCTCGTGGGTATGTATACAGACCTTTAACCAAGTCATTCCATCCAGTATATTATGAGAATTACCTTGACGAAATCTAAAGGCAGCCCTGCCCAAAGCAAGCATAGTGGAGATTACGTTCGAATAGAATTCATTCAGATCCCTCCTGTGGTGGTCATTTCTACAATTTGTGTTAGTACAAAGTAAGGCATCTGCCGGTTGAACTATTGACCACAACCTGGTTTCCGTGGTCGCCCTAAAGTATCTGATTTTCTGTTGGTTTTTAAAATCCCAGTTTACCGCTGGTGAGCAGTCAGTTAGGGGATTCATGGTAGGGAGGGACTGGGTACTGAATGACACCTGTAATGGGATGTGATCATAGCACGATGCAAGGTCGTAGGGAATATTGCAGGTCATAATAGAATCATGAAGTTGTGGGGATGTGATGCAATGGTCCAGCCAGGAGGTTGTAATTGCGTCCACTCTATTAGGTACATATGAAAAGGAGGAGGGAGGGAGGAGCATTACATCGCTAATTTGGAGAGCATGATTTTGACAGGAGCGAGTAAGTTAATTATAATATTTGTTTTGTGGGGTGAGAATTAAGGTCCCCGATTATACAAATATGACCAGCAGGAGAATCGTGAATAATACTGTATAACTCACCTAGAGTCATGCAGTATTGATCAAAATTATTGTTATTTTCCCAGGGCATATAAACATTAATTATTAGGATTTTAGAGTTCCATACTGTCACTTGAAGCCCCAACAATCTGTCACTCCTGTATGTCATCACATTTAACATGTCTAACGATTTGTGCCACAGGAAAGAAAGGCCCCCTTTCGGGTGACCGGCTATGATTTGATCTGTATCTTGTATCAATGAAGTCGAGAAGGTTCTGAACTTTTCATGTATATAATCGCAAATGACAAGGTCATGTGGCCAGAGGAGCGTTTCTTGCAATGCAATGATGCCTTTGAAGTTTTTGCAGAATATGTTTAGAAGAGGAATGTTCCGCTTGAAGCCAAAAATATTCCAAGAGATTATATCTAATGCATCCATGGCTACTTACAAAGATGGGAAATGACAGCGCAGATCATTTGGGGGGATGGAGGGTTAGCCAGGGGGTGTGGGCAGTCACTCGCCTTAGGAGGTTGGCTGTCAATTACGGTGGAAGTGACCCTGCTTAGGGTGTCAGTAAGTTCCCCTGAGGGGTGGGGTTGGACCCGGATCACGTTATATCTTGAGACAATGATATTAGGTCCAAAATTCTCGCATCGAGGTGTTGAAATAGGCAGGTAATCCTGTAAGCCACTTTATG
>NC_061096.1:483689-488689 GCF_015104395.2 Macrobrachium nipponense
GGCTCATTTTTAACCTCGAATAAAATCAAATCTACTGAGGCTAGAGGGCTGAATTTTTGCATGTTTGGTGACTGGAGGGTGGATGATCAACATAGTAATTTGCAGCCCTCTAGCCTCAGTATTTCTAAGGTCTGAGGCCGGACGGATTAGAAGAAGGTGCTTATGGATCGCTTTCTATGAAACGAAAATTTAAACTTGAGCTGATTCCGAAGCTGCAAAGGTGGAATGGGAAGCAATATGAAATTCTGGAAAAAGACAAAGCGCTGGACAATGACGGAGAAGGAGAAAACCTCTTGTATAGATAAGAGCCGATCGGGCATTGCCAAGAAGAACCTCAAGTGATGCCTAGAGCCCCCAGCGTGAGATTCACTGAAAGCACTAAACCAGCCCCTCTCCCCAGTCTCCCCCAGGGAAAGTCGTGAAGGTAATGAGGAACATTTGATTGATTAGTTTACAGAAATGATGCTACAAAGCCAGTCACTGGGGTACTTTCGGTCATCCAGTGCCTAAGGCAGTCAAAAGAGGGAGTTGGGGTGGTTTAGCAGCCAGCTGGGAGACAGGACACAGGAATGGAGGTAAAGTAAAAGTGTAAAAATGGGTGCTGCCAGGGACCGAGGGGCGCGCACGTTGCGAACAACCTTTCGCAATGCCTACTATTCACCATATGAAGTGCACTGAAGACAATTACCAACACCCCCCCCCCCCCCCCCACGGAGAATTGGGAGCATTTATTGCGAACATTGTGCAGTTCATAATCTTTCCTCTGCTCTGAGCTATCGATTCCTGTGATCTAGAGAACTCGTTTATATATATATATATATATATATATATATATATATATATATATATATATATATATATATATAAAGGAAATGTTGCAGAGAACTTGATCAGACATTCACAAAGTTATTTATGGACTTGGTCCTATTAGCAAATAAAACTTCAAAAGTTTTTGTCATGTGTTAATCAGTTTCCGATACGATTCACCTCACGATAACCATCAATAGTTCTTCCACGTCTTGAGTCGACTTATTTTGGCATTATTTCCATTTTTGTCTTTGTTATTCGAAATTGGAAACATGTCACCGGCACGATGAGAGAATAAATACTATTATATGCCACTTATATTAATGCATCGTAGTTCCTCACTGAACGAGTAGTTTACGTGATCTCCTAGTCGCGAGGTCAACTCCTTGCTCTGCCAACGTGGAATAAGAAGAATTTAGTTCTGGCGATTAGAAATTCATTTCTCTATATAATGTGGTTCGGACCCCACAATTAGTTGTAGGTCCCGTTGCTATGTAACCATTTGGTTCCTAGTTAAGTAAAATGATCTAATCCTTGGGGCCAGCCCTAGGAGAGCTGTTAATCAGCTCCTCAGTGGTCTGGTTAAAGTGAGATATACTTAACTTAAAGCATCGTTTGTGACAGAAAGGAATGCTGTCTTTCTGTTACAAACAATGTCCAGGCATTGTGCGAGTGAAGAAGATTTCGTCCTTTGCCATCTGATATTCATTGTTTATATTCCAAGATGGTGAGAGCACTATTGAAGGAATTTTCCTGAACAATTTACCTCTGATGTTGCCCAGTATCTATTTGCTTTTCTGAAAAGTTCCTAAATAGGTTTTAGTTTTCTGTATAACAAAACTACGTATCGAGATCACTGTTTGTTTGTCCGCCCTCAGATCTTAAAAACTACCAAGGCTACATGGCATCAAACTGGTAAGTCAGTCATCCACCCTCCAAGCATCATATATATCAAATTGCAGCCCTCTAGCCTCAGTAGTTTATATATTATCTAAGGTTAAGGTTAGTCATGGATCGTGCATCTGGCACCTCCAGAGGTCCAGCCGCCGCCGACGCATCTTCGCTTGACCGCATCTGAGTAGAAACTGAGCACTGCGGTGACGCGACGCGGTCATGTCTGAGAGTTTCATACTGCAGCACATCGACAGCGTCCTGCAGAAAACTCGATAGCGATGCTTACTTGTTAATGTTACAGCACTTGCGCACATGAAAAGTAGTCTGCGTTTACAGAGAATTTTAAGAAATGAGTTTGCACGCGAAAGAACTTACGCTCGTACATTTATCTATCTATCTCTATCTATATTAATATATTATATATATATATGTATGTATAATATATTCTCTAATTATCTAATAGGTTCAAGACTCGGTGGAGCACTGCAAGCTCTTGTATACAAGAAAATTCTCACGCTGAGAACACGAGGAGACCTCGCAGCGCAGCTCATCAACTTCTCCTCGAGCGACATGGAGAGGATATTTGAGGCTTGTATGTCCAGCGTCTTCTTAGTTGGTGGGTTCGGTTTCACAAGAGTTGAAAATAGGACTTTCCTTTACATAATCACGCCATGGCTCTCGCTGTATCACTCGACAAAAGATAAATCACTTTTTTTCTGTACATAAACTAGGCTTGATTCGACCGCCATCTTACTCAGGATGCGTACGAGATTTTCCTCTCACACAGAAGTTGTCAACATTATCTTCCTAACTTAACGTAAATTAAAATGCACTGAAATCTACAGTCAAACGGAGCATTGTGTCACCAATGAAAATTAAAAATAAATTCGCTGTATTTTATTAGAAATAATAATTGTTCTGTACTGTTTAACATTCATGTTATTTATTTTTTACATTTTCATTCTAATAAGTAAATCATAAATATCGTGTCCTAGCATTCCTGTATCTTGAACTCAACGCGAAACCCCTTTTTCAAAACTTATTAGGCTTTTCCATAGACCTTTCCTACGCCTCCCCAACAACAACAAGAATATCAACAAAGTAGTTTCTATGCTCCCTCCCCGAGTCAGCGAAAAGTTACTGCTTTGACTCCTACCTATCATAACTGTCGTTCAGTGGCGGGTGGGCTTCTTCCACGTAAATAGGTGTCATCTAATGAAATGAAATAATAATAATACATAGGAAGCAGACCCTCTCTCAAGCATACTTTATTAAAAGTAATGGCTACTTCAGCAGCGTTACACTTGTAGAGATTCTTCACTATTTTCCGAATAGCGGCTTTTTCCGTGCTACTTAAACAGGCTAGTAGAGCGCCTATAGAGGTCATAATCAAATACAGTTTCAAAATCAGTATATATTTGAATTTTACAGATAAACTATGATATTATAGTCATCAAAGTCATTAACAATTCTCTCTCTCTCTCTCTCTCTCTCTCTCTCTCTACACCAAAAGCAGTCCACCTCAGCTTCTCAGCCTAGAGGATGTTTGGCAGCTCCAGACGAAAGCTCGCTTCAAGACACACACACCGAGAGAGAGAGAGAGAGAATCGTTAATGACTTTAATGACTATGATATCATAGTTTATCTGTAAATTTCAAGTATATACACAGATTTTGACCCTGTATTTGATCATGACCTTTATAGGCACTCTACTAGCCTGTTTAAGTAGCACGGAAAAAGTCGCTATTCGGAATAATAATAACTCAGCAAAAATCAAACTGATTTTGAAATCATGAGCAGCAGGTGAGGCGATAATTCGAGAAGACTTGGTCTTTCATCACATTGCTAGCAAATGACGAACAGAATACTGTGACGTCATTTCCTTCTTTGCCTTTTCTACTAAAACAAAAGAAAAACAAAAAATAACAAGAGAGGATCTAACTGGGATCATTTTCCAAACATTTATTTTTTGATCGTAAGATATTTGTTGTAATGAATAGTTGGATTGCGTTACCAGATTGATGACTAGGAAGAAAATTTTTAACAAATGCCCTCACCCAATTTGCAAAGTCATTCTGTCTATTGTTTTGATTCGTGTACTATCTATACGTCATATTCATTTATACGTTTTTTAAATCCTTCTCCTTTCCTTTCTCTTCCTTCTCTTACCTTTTTTTTTTTCCAATATATAATATAATTAATTTTATATTATTTTAATTAAATTTTTAATTTTTTTTATAAAAGATATATTATAGAATTATATATATATATATATTATATATACTATATATATTATATAGCATTTGCTTTTTATTCATACTTACTAACCTAATTATTTCCGTGGCTGCTACCTTTATCTACATTTATGCATACGGACATTCTGTTATTGAAAGCTTGCTTAGCTAATTAGTTGAATATTGCCCTGTTCTGTGCGAATGTGCCCTCATGCTTATAAACTGAAACAACAGTATAACGAATATGCTTCAAAACAGGTCCAGTATTCGATCCACAACTGCATCTTGCGAGAGTTTGTAGAGGTCTTCATCCAAAATGATTCAGCTGAGTAGGCTCTAGAAGGCATCATTTATACGAGATTTCTTTTGCAATGCTATATCACGTAACAAGCATACAGTCATGATTTCGTTCCTCTCTTAATAATGATGTAAATCATTTCTACCGTCAGAAGTTCCAGTCAATTTTCTATTGTGTCTGTGCTACTGCGTCTTCGCCTTCGGTCCCTGGGCAGCGGTCGGCTTCAGCGTCTATGTGCTCGTGTATATCATCATGGTAAGTTGAATGACAATGACGTCATGAACATGAAAAGCATGAAGTTGGAGCGAGATAAAACTCTTAAATATGTCAACAATACAAAGAATAAACGCTCATACAGAGTCTCCACCCATTTTTTTTTCTTAGTTTAGAATTAGTATTTGTAAGCACGTCTCAGCATTCAACGTTGTTTTCATGTACGAAATGCTGCACTTGATTAGATCGTTAATGTATTCTATTATTCAGTTGGTGTATTGTGAGGGAATATGCTACTACGCATCTTGCGTAGTAGCATATTCTGATACAACGACGTCATTTAACAGTATTACTATTCTAGGCATCATGCGAAGAAGCATGTAACCATAAATGTATCCATAAAGACGAGCAGTCTGTCAATCATTGGACATGTTTGATGGATGGAGGCGCGTTTATGATCTCAGGTTGTGCTTGCCAAATGCCAAAAAGACATCCGCGAGAGGACCATCTTGGAGACGGACGCCCGCGTGAGTCTCATGAGCGAGATCCTGAAC
>NC_061096.1:493689-501189 GCF_015104395.2 Macrobrachium nipponense
TACAATACTAAGCCTGTTCACAATGATGGGGTATACAGTGAGTATCTTACCGTACGTGATGAAGTGCGTAGCGGAGGCAGATGTTTCTCTAGCAAGGATGGAGGTAAGTAAGCTTCTGAAATGACTGTAATACCAAACACTTTTGGAGATAAGCAGCTTTCCTGGCGTCTTCTCATGCTCAGTGCGATGCTGAGATTCAGGCCAGGAGTGCACGAGCCACTAACTGGCGCTAGAGAGTGACGTCGGTGTGTGGCGGGGATGTGTCTTCCCATAGGTTCCATTGTTTATAAGCTATGTCGAGCACACGAGCGTCTGTGGCAAGCAAGTAAGGCTTATAAACAATGGAAGCCTATGGGAAGCCACATCCCTGCCAAACACCAACGCCACTCTATGGCGCCACAGAGTGGCTTGTGTACTCCTGGTCTTAGGGTCCATGCCAACACGACACTGAATTTTATGATGCTCACTTGGCGATTGCATTCTACTTCTCGTTTAGTCGAATATCTTATTTATATGATCTTTCCTAGATAGTGACCCCAATCAAAGTTTGGGGGGTCGTCATTGTCGTGAATTCTTCAACGACCTGTTAATGAGGATTTAGGCCAGATGTTATGGCCGATAAATCCATCCAAAGGAAGAAGTCTCAGCCCTATCACAAGGACAGTTGATTAAAGTACCATGATAAATTTAAGCAACTTTATTAGAAAAATAAATTTTTACTTTAATAACAAAATGGACATGATGAAATTTAAATAATCAAATGCAATTCACTGTTCCAACAACATACAAAATGGTCACGTGGTTATGTTGCCACGTGAACTTTACTAAAGCACGACAAAATCACTTAAATTTACAAAACAGAACACTGAAACATTATCCCTGATACTCAGGCTTTCTACAATCATCACAAATTTCTAGCTACAAACGGAGATGGCAAAGATCAAAGAAGATTACTCACATGTTACTTGGTCACGCACAACACACCACCCTATCGGGTCACACTCATGTACAGCCTCGCTGGACTGTTCCCTCAAGTTCTTTGCAAATGGGATTCAAGAATTGGAAAGGACAGCGAGCCAACGTGTGGGCTCCTTTTATAGCCGTGCGGGCTAGTGAATTACAATGCAATTAAAATCATTTTAAAGGCTTCAATTCCCAAATCTATTCAGAAATTTCCATAGCACAATTAGTGAGTGTGTGCAAAGCCAAGGAAACAATAACTCACACACATAACATAAGAACCACTCTCCCGCTTGCTGCCAGTTTGTACTATGGACTCTGAAAAGGTAGGTGGACAGGGGGAATTTAATGCGGAAAAAGCTGTCCACGGGCTTTTTTTCGCGACAGTAACCTAGGACTAATATTTCCTGGGGGTTATTATCTTTATGATATTGACAGTCTCTTGTTTATGTTCTGATGGTCATCCCCAAACTGGCTTGTACTAAACACGCTGCAGAAGTTGATACATTCGGATGAAAACCCTTGGGGCTCACTATCTAGGAAAGCTCATGTATCAATTACTTTTTCATAGAATCTAAAACTTACTCTGCCCTTCATGGTCCTCTTCGGCTTCCCGTTTCTGAAAAACCTTTGTTCCTTAAATGCTCCTTTACCAGTTCCATTTGTAAGTGTCTGACATACTATATCTAAATATCCAAAACAGTCGGCCATTCCCTTTCTCCGTTGTGACAGTATCAGAGGCCCAAGCCTCCAAAACACTCTCCTTAGCTTACGTTAATAAGAGCCAGTCCATCTTCGAGCATACTCTGTCTGTTATTATTATTATTATTATTATTATTATTATTACTATTATTATTATTATTATTATTATTCCCCATAGTGGGTTGGTGCTGTCAGTGCACCGCGTTGCTTAAGGTTCTTTGCAGCTTCCCTTCGGCCCACCCCCAGCTGCAACCTCTTTCGTTCCTTTTTCTGTACTTCCGTTCATATTCTCTCTCGTCCGTCTGACTCTCCACCCTCTCTAGCAATTGTTTCGTTGTGCAACTGTGGGGCTTTCCTCCTGTCATGCCTTTCAGACCTTCTTACTGTCCATTTCCTGTTCACAGCGCTTGGCCTCTGGCCTAAATTCTGTAATCCAAATTATTATTATTATTATTATTATTATTATTATTATTATTATTATTATTATTATTGTAAAACAACTGTAGTAGTCTTTCTTTGCAACAGAGCATCCTGACTTTGTCCGAGCACAAAAAGGTGCCACAGTGTAAAGACATTTCAGAATTTGCCATCCAGATTCAGGAGGCTGCCTTTGACTGGGAACCTGATGGCAACGGTATTATGGATGAAAGAAGTGAGGATCTTCACAGTGAGAAAATAGAAGGCAAGTTCATGTCAGTTTTCTTTTTCCTTCCTTGAGGGGGGGGTGGGGGGAGGGGGCGGAGGAGAGAGAGGGGCGGGTTTGCTTACAATGAGGAAATAATACAAAATGACTGATGTTATACTTTCTAAAGGGGGTTTAAAATAGACAAGAGATTTCTTTTCACTATAGCTTATATACATCCTCATGTTTTTTTATTAATTATTTTTTATATTTTTATTTCTTTGAGAGCCATTTTTCTTTTATATGCCGCTCCTGATGTGTGGCTACCATTATACACATCGATTTTCTTTACATAACTTTTTTAATCTCAGAATTTTCTCATTTATTTATTGATTTTAATCCCGAATTCTTAGATCTGAACTTAGTCTGCACTTCTTCTTATTTAGTATTGTCTACGATCTCCGCAAAGACTAGAAATCAGAAGCGAAGGACTTTATCCCTCGACAGTAGCTTTTGTTGAAAGAATGAATTCTGTTTTCATTCACATCATCAAAAAAAAAAAAAAAAAAAACTTAAAGACGTCCTTCTCAATGAGTGCTGCAAATGATTACAAAAACATTAGAAGTAAACTTGATTTAAGAGGATAAGGAAATTGTCACAGCAGATACAACAGCTAATTCCAGCTCCTTAGTGGCGTGGTGTGTATGATCTTGG
Organism: Macrobrachium nipponense; assembly: GCF_015104395.2. Lineage (NCBI taxonomy): Eukaryota > Metazoa > Arthropoda > Malacostraca > Decapoda > Palaemonidae > Macrobrachium > Macrobrachium nipponense. Next base: position 496,688 of record NC_061096.1, read on the forward strand.
CCTACCACCTCGGTGGCCGCGAATTCGATTCTCGGGCATTCCATTGAGGGGTTAAAGATGTGTATTTCTGGTGATAGATGTTCACTCTCGCCATGGTTCGGAAGTCACGTAAAGCCGTTGGTCCCATTTCTGAATAACCAGTTTCCATGCAGTGTAAAAACACCATGCAAACAAACAAACAAACAAAAAACAGCTAATATCTGAATGAACAAAATTCTACAACCAAACCCAACGCTAATTAGTGAATGAGAACTTTTTTTTTTCTTTTTTGCAACAAATGGAATCATATTTAGTGAATGAACAAGTTTCTGCAACAGATGCGAAAATTAATGACTGAATAAACAAACTGTCACGTAATCTGCTAACACTAGTTAGTGAATGAACATTCTACTCTAAAATATAATGGAAAGGAATATAAAATCTAGGCCAAAGGCTAAGCACTGGGAGCAGTGAGGCCATTCAGCGCTGAAACGGAAATTGACAGTAAAACTTTTAAAGGTGTAACAAGAGGAAAACCTCAAAGCGATCGCGCCATGAAACTATTATCAGGAGAAGGAGGAAAGTAAGATGGAAGAAGCTATGATTGGAGGTACAGTAAAAGGAATGAAAGGGGTTGCAGCATCTAGGGGCCGAAGGGACGCGGCCAAGAACCTTAAATGAAGATTACAGTATAGGCCTTGATTACAGTGTACAGTGAGAAGTGCGCACACTGACGGCACTAACCCATCACGGGATCTACTCTCAGGTAATATGATTAAAAAAGGTTCATGAAATGTTTTTTTTTTTTTTTTTTTTTTTTTGGGGGGGTGGGGGGGGGGAAGGGTTGAGCGGGGTTGAGGGCAGGAGGGAAAATGAGCTACTATGAATCTTCAAGAACCTTATTATATTTATGCTCCACATACTTAAATCAAGCGATTCTTCACTTCACATGGCTTTTGCTAACTCCAGATTGATTACAGACTGTTTCGATTCCCGAAAGGACTTGTTGAGTCCCTGTTGTGAACTACTTTCTTTCCCGGAGGAGGAGGAGGGTGGTAATGCCGTCAGTGCACCTCATGCACTACAGTAGGCATTACTTAAGGTTCTTTGCAGCGTGCCTTCGGTCCCCTGGCTGCAACCTCTTTCGTTCCTTTTACTGTACCTCCTTTCATGTTATCTTCCTTCTATTTTACTTCCACCCTATCCTAACAATTGCTTCATAGTGCTTCTTCAACTGCTTTGAGGTTTCCTCCTGTTAAACCTTCAAACCTTTTACTGTCAATTTCCGGTTCAGCGCTGAATGACCTCATAGATCCCAGTGCTTGGGTTCTGGCCTAAATATATTTATATTCAATTCAGTTAAATTCAAACTAGAAGGTTTTGGTAGAAGAAAATCATTGGCGACTGTCTGGAATCCCCACCGTATCTCTTCTAGCATCCCTGTCACTTCTATTTGAAGCTATTTCATTTCGTTCCCTCGAGGTTGATGTTCAGTAATGCCCTTAAATCAACTCTGGGTTTCCATAGCAGCCAAAAATGAATATGAATTAATTGGCAAACGCACCTACATGTCGGATACGGCCATGGGCAGTATAATACTAAACATGATTGGTACCAAGAGCGAAAAATAATCTGTTTCGTATACATACACATTTAGATCGGATAGGTAGTATACTGGTGGCAGTGTTCGTTGTTTCTTTCAATGATACATAACACTTCACGTAAAAAAGTAGATAGACAGACAGGGTTGCGAATGCCATGGACGTTAGCAATGAACTGACGGAAACAAATAATACGAGAAGAATGTGGCACAATTTCAACAACTGGAGATCACGAGAGATCAACATAAATAGGCTATTGTTAGTTTTTATATAACATTTGGGCTGCCAAACAAAGCACTAGAGCACATTCGGCCATCCAGTGCTCAAGACAGTGGAAAGGAAGCTGGAGTGGTGGGGCAGCAAGAGAAAGAGATCAGAAAATAAAGATGAAGTACTTGGATCTAAAGGTGGAAGTTGCACTAGGTAACATTTGAAGATGAAATACGAAAAGACTGAAGGGGAAAAAAGGCAGGAATGAAGGTAAAGTCAAATTCTAACCAGTGAGTGTAGCTCAGGGCAGAAGGGGCGCTGCACACGCCCTGTGAGTGCACGGACGATACTATAGCCCCCAGCTAGAGGTTTTTGTGTTACCATCTCTTTAAATTACCATCGAACTGAAAGTTTTTTGTAGTTTCCAGGATGTTATCCCAGGCCCTTCTAACTACAGGTCCAGCCGTCACATCCCTAACTTACCGCCAGCGGAAAAGCTTCCAGATTCCTTCCAAGCTGTGTCAAATTAACCTCAGCGTCCCCCATGGAAAACTCGTCGGGGTGTGCGGGGTTATCGGTTCGGGAAAGAGTTCGCTCATTTCTGCTATTTGTGGAGATGTAAGTCAATTCCTTTCGGAACTTCAATGGAGCATTTTCGTATTTACTTAGATTTGTTTATTCGTTTAATTCACGTTTCCAGTAGTCTGAGAAACAGTATTATGAAAAAAGAAACATGCAATAAGAGATAATGTTTTGAATTGTTTCTACTTTGAAAAGATACGCTATTATATCTAACGTTCCCAAAAGTCAAGACCTGTAATGGCCTTTCAAATATCTTATGGTTTAAGTGAATAAAATGTGTCAGATATTCGTGTAAAAGAAGGCAAATAATAAAATTATACACAATAACATTCAGTTAGCTTTTCCCCGTTCAGGTGACCAAAATATGTTTCTTGAACAGAATATTAGATCTTAATGCTGAAACCATATGAAAAATCAGTACTCTGATCCAGAGTTCTACAGTTTCATTTATGGTGTCAGAAGTCTTCTTCTTCTGCTATTAATTTTTGGGGTTTGGAACTCTGACCATGCTCTGTAATCTTATTTTGTTATTTCACTGTTCATGATCCTATTACCATTTCTAGAGGCTTAGGACGCTACCCTGTGGTTCATAGTTCTCAGTTACATTTTCCCACTGATGAAGATGATTCCTAGTTACATTTCGTCTTCTCCAGATGCAACTCAAAGGCGGGTCCATGCACGTCAACGGGAGAGTGGCCCTGGTGACGCAGCACGCTTGGATTTACAATGGTACCCTTCGGGAGAACCTCCTGCTAGGGGCGCCGTTTGATGTGGCCAGATACAGAAAAGCCATTCAGGTTTGTTGCCTGCAGCCCGATCTCGACCAGCTGCCTGCTGGCGATCTGACGGAAATCGGAGACAGAGGAATCAACCTGAGGTACTACTTTTATTAGGCTTCACTCTTCCTCTTCTTCTTCTTCTTCTTCTTCTTCTTTTTAGTTTACACGTTTCACCACATGTTGTCAACGAAATTAAACAAAATCAACGAAACAGAGAAGACGATACAGTGAACAAAATACAAACAAATAGACTCTGGAAAGCTGCATGATACATTTAACAAATCTTATAATTGTAAGAGGATATTTTTAGTAAGTGAGATCTCTTTTATCTGTATTTCCCTTCATCTTCTCTTCTTCCTAATGATCACCATATTCTTTGGAACCTTGAATTCCTAGTCAGTGGCCCCTGTGGTGGGTTTGTTCCATGTGAATAGGGTTCTTCACCTTTTGAACAATCATAATGATCAAGTACTGCAATTATCTTTTCCTGTCTTCCCAAGCGGAGGTCAAAAGCAGCGCGTGAACCTTGCCCGAGCTGTTTACAGCGACCGCGACATTTATGTGATCGATGACCCTCTCAGCGCTGTGGACGCGAAAGTTGCCAACTCGATCTTCAACGGCTGTATTAAGGGTCACCTGAAAGGCAAAACTGTACTTCTGGTCACCCATGCACTGCATGTGAGTAATCGCAGGTCTCTTCGCTCGTTCTCCAGTACTTTGTTATTTGAACCTTTCGCGGTAATAGTTTCAATCTGCTCCTTTGTGAAGTTGCTAAGAAATGAAAAGCCCAACATTCCTCAAAGCGTGGATACTCAATGCACTTGGAGTCTTGTCTCGATACTTTGGCAAATTTTTCTAACTTTCTTCCGACTTCTGGCTTCCCTGATATATAAACTCATCATCTGAGAGGTAAACCTATAATTTTATTTATTTACTTATTAATTTACTTATTCATTTTCTTTTTTTTTTTTTGTAGAGCAACATCCATTATTCCTTTTAGTTTTCTGTCAAAAGAAAACTATTATGCTGGCTTGTCTGTCCCTCTGCTCTTTATTCTGTCCACCCTCAGATCTAACAAAAATACGGAGGCTAGAGGGCTGCAAAATGGTATTTTAATCATCCACCTTCCAATCAGCAAACATACCAAATTACAGACTTCTAGCCTCAGTAGTATTTATTTTATTTACGGTTAAAGTTAGCCACGGATCGTGCATCCAGCAGCACTTTCCGGAGGCATGGGACGCACCCTCACTGTCACAGCTGATGGTATTATACAGCATTATACGGTGTACAGAAAACTCGATTGCGCCGAAGAAACTTCGACTCATTTTTTTACTTTTTTCCTAATAAA